>NC_057812.1:491694592-491872315 GCF_018294505.1 Triticum aestivum | reverse complement strand
GTCATACCGTTGCAGTGCTTAGGCGAAGCCCTGCGCCAATAAACTTCATCATCACCGTCACCACGCCGTCGTGCTGACGAAACTCTCCATCGGCCTCAGCTGGATCAAGAGTTCGAGGGACGTCACCGAGCTGAACGTGTGCAGATCGCGGAGGTGCCATGCGTTCGGTACTTGATCTGTTGGATCATGAAGACGTTCGACTACATCATCCGCGTTACTTAACGCTTCCGCTTTCGGTCTACGAGGGTACGTAGACACACTCTCCTCTCTCATTGCTATGCATCTCCTAGATAGATCTTGTGTGATCGTAGAATTTTTTTTGAAATACCGCGTTCCCCGACAGCCTCCGCGTCCGCGTCCACGTCCACCTCCGCCGCCTCCTCATCTTGCACCGCCGCCAACTGATTTTTCTACCGCTCCAGCATCTGATAGCAGATGGATTGCACGATAATTCTAGTGTCAACATCCAAAGAGTCGATATTCAAGGTCAACATCTTGGCATCCTCTGCATTGGCGGCGATCTTCACCCTCTTTTTCTCGAGCGAAGCCTTCTTCTCCTCAAGCGCCGCCTTCCTCTCTGAAAGGATCGATATGGTTGACTAGGGGGGTGAATAGGCAACTACCATTTTTTAGCTTTTCTTAAAAAATTAGGTTTAGCAACAAATAGGTTGACTAGATTTGCAATTAGGTGAGCAACCTATATGATGAGAATAACAACAACAACAAGAGCAAGCAAAGAATACAACACTAGTAAAGCGTGCACAAAGTAAAGGTAAGAGATAATCACAAGTGGAGCCGATGAATACGAGGATGTGTCACTGAAGTTCCTTCCCTTTGAGGGGAGGTACGTCTCCATTGGAGCGGTGTGGAGGCACAATGCTACCCAAGAAGCCACTAGGGCCACCGTTTTCTCCTCACGCCCTCACGCAATGCGAGATGCCATGATTCCCTAGTGGTGCCCTTGAAGGCGGCAACCAGACCTTTACAAATAAGGTTGGGGCTCTCTCCACAACTGAATTGAAGGCTCCCAACGATACCACGGATCTTCACCATAATGGAATGTGGCTTCAAGGTGACCTCAACCGTCTAGAGTGCTCAAACACCCAAGAGTAACAAAATCCACACAAGAAAGTATGGGGGAATCAAATTTCCTTTGGTGGAAGTGTAGATCTAGGTCTCCTCCTTCAATCCCAAGCAAACCAACAAGTTTGAGTGGCTAGGGAGAGAGATCGGGCAAGAAATCTTGAAGGTAATTAATGGATGAGAGAGAGGGCAAGAGGTAAGGAGGTAGGTGGAAGAAACCCCCTTTATATAGGCACCCCAATTTTCCAACCGTTACAACAATTTTTACACTTCAACGGTACAACCACTCATGACCCCGGTACAACCGAGATTCACACGTATGCTGCAGAAACCCTAACAAGTGGTACAACCGGTAGCACGAGCGGTAGTACCGGTTAACAGTGAGTAACCGGACTAACCGCTCGCCTATCGCTCAACAACCGCCTTGAAACGGAAGGGGTCACCCCTATGCAAAAACTATTAAGACTAAGTTCATGATAAATTTTAGTTCCAATAATCAAATTACTAATGAACTCCCACTTAAATCAACATCCCTCAAGTTGTCTAAGTGATACATGATCCAAATCAACTAACCCATGTGCGATCATCACATGAGATGGAGTAGTCTTCAATGGTGAACATCTCTATGTTGATCATATCTACTATATGACTCATGTTCGACCTTTCAGTCTCCAGTGTTCCGAGACCATGTCTGTACATACTAGGCTCATCAAGTTTAATCCAAGTATTCTGCATGTGCAAAACTGTCTTACACCCGTTGTATGTAAACGTAGAGTCTATCACACCCGATCATCACGACATGCTTCGAAACAACGAACTTTGGAAATGGTGCATACTCAGGGAGAACACTTTTATCTTGAAATTAAGTGAAGGGATCATCTTACAATGCTACCATCGTTCTCAGCAAAATAAGATGCATAAAGGATAAACATCACATGCAATCAAAATATGTGACATGCTATGGCCATCATCATGTTGTGCTTTTGATCTCCATCTCCAAAGAATAGGCATGATCTCCATCGTCACGGGCATGACACCTTGATCTCCATCGTAGCGTCGGGGTCGTCTCACCAACTATTGCTTCTACAACTATTGCTAACGCATAACGATAAATTAAAGCAATTACGTGGCGCTTAGTGATTGACACACGGGTCATACAATAATTAAAGACAACCCTAAGGCTCCTGCCGGTTGTCGTACTCATCAACATGCAAGTCGTGAACTTGTTACAGAACATGATCATCTCATACATCAACATATATTACATCATGTCTTGACCATATCACAACACAACATGCCCTGCAAAAACAAGTTAGACGTCCTCTACTTTGTTGTTGCAAGTTTTATGTAGCTGCTACGGGCAACTAGCAAGAACCCTTCTTACCTACGCTAACCCACAACGGCGATTATCAAGTTTGCTATTTTAACCTTCTACAAGGACCGGCCATAATCAAATTCGATTAAACTAAAGTAGGAGAAACAGACACCCGCCAGCCACCTTTATGCAAAAAAAAAAGTTGCATGGCAGTCGATGGAAACGGTCTCATGTGCGTGGACATGTAAGGTTGGTCCGGGCCGCTTCATCCCACAATACCGCCGAATCAAAATAAGACATTGGTGGTAAGCAGTATGGACATCACGACCCACAACTCATTTGTGTTCTACTCGTGCATATCATATACGCATAGACCTTGCTCATGATGCCACTGAAGGGGAACGTTGCATGGAAAATGAAAAAATTCTACGCGCACGCAAGATCTATCCAAGGAGATGTATAGCTACAAGAGGGGGAGATCATCTGCATAACCTTGTAGATCGCTAAGTGGAAGCGTTTATCAACGCGGTTGATGTAGTTGTACACCTTCACGATCCGTCCCGATCAAGTACCGGACGTATGACACCTCCGTGTTCAGCACACATTCAACTTGATAATGTCCTCGCCTTCTCGATCCAGCAAGAGGGGCGAAGTAGTAGATGAGTTCCGGCAGCACGACGACATGGTGATGGTGGTAGTGAAGAACAATCTCCGCAGGGCTTCGCCAAGCACAACGGAAACTGGATGGAGAATAAACTAGAGAGGACGGGAGTTGCCGGCACACAACTTGGTGAATCTTGATGTGTCCCGGGTGCTAGCCCTGCCCCTCTATTTATATGTTGAGCCCTGGGATCGTTTCTTGAAGAAAGAGCCTCCTCAAAGTCGGTTTGGCACGCAAGGCAAGAGTCCTTCTCGGACTCCAGGACCAGACGCCAGGGTCCCTGGCGTTTGGCCCCCTGTCCTCCGCAAAACTCCTTTTGCACCTTCCTAAAGCTTCGTGGGCTTTACCCCTTGGCCCAAATAAAGTGTTCTCGTACACGAACATTTCGGGAAACATCCAAAACCCCTTCCGGAGACCAAGCACTATTATCCCATATATCAATCTTTACCTCCGGACCATTCGAAGCTCCTCGTCATGTCCGTGATCTCATCCGAGACTCCGAACAACATTGGGTCACCAACATATATAACTCATATAATACTATATCGTCAACAGACGTTAAGCGTGCAGACCCTATGGGTTCGAGAATGATGTAGACATGACCGAGATGCTTATCCGGTCAATAACCAATAGCGGGACCTGGATGCCCATATTGGTTCCTACATATTCTATGAAGATCTTTATCGGTCGAACCTTTATGACAACATACGTAGTTCCCTTTGTTCGTCGACATGTTACTTGCCCGAGATTCGATTGTCGGCATCTCCATACCTAGTTCAACCTCGTTACCGGCAAGTCTCTTTACTCGTTCTATAATACATCATCTCGTAACTAACTCCTTAGTCACTTTGCTTGCAAGCTTCTTGTGATGTTGTATTACCGAGAGGGCCCGGAGACACCTCTCCGATACAGAGTGACAAATCCCAATCTTGATCCATGCCAGCTCAACAGACTCCTTCGGAGATACCTGTAAGGCATCTTTATGATCACCCAGTTACGTTGTGACGTTTGATAGCATACAAGGTATTCCTCCGGTATCCAGGAGTTGTATGATCTCATGGTCGAAGTAATATGTATTTGACATTAAGAAAGCAGTAGCAATAAACTGAACGATCATATGCTAAGCTAACGGATGAGTCTTGTCCATCACATCACTCTCCTAATGATGTGATCCCGTTATTAAGTGGCAACACATGTCTATGGTTAGGAAACCTTAACCATCTTTTGATCAACGAGCTAGTCTAGTAGAGGCTTACTAGGGACAAGGTATTTGTTTATGTATCCACACACGTATTTAAGTTTCCGGTCAATACAATTCTAGCATGAATAATAAACATTTATCATGATTAAGGAAATATAATAATGACCACTTTATTATTGCCTCTAGGGCATATTTCCAACAAACTCTGTCATCACTTCCGTGGCGTTGTAGACCCCGAAACGGTGGAGATTTTGGCCTGCAGATGCGCCCTACAAGAAGCACGGGAAATCAACGCCGAGAGGGTCCATGTTGAGCTTGATTCCCAAAGTGTTGTGCACATTCTGAATCATCCAGGAAAGGAGATGTCCAGTGCGGGTCCATGGATTCAAGAGATCCAGTTGATGCTTGCATCTTTCTCCGATTTTTAAGTGTCGTGGGTTTATCATTCTGCTAATGTTGCCGCACATAAATTAGATGGAGTCGATGTTGGTGATGAACTTTGTAAGGCGTTGGGGGTTACCTCAGACTGTGTGCTTGATGTAATCTCGGATGAGATTCTGAACTTTTACAATTAAATAAAGGAAAACGTTTACAATCGACACGCCGGCCGAACGCTCGGCTGGTCGCGTGCACGCGCATGCGCTCCTAGTCGTTCAAGGTTCGACACATAAGGGAGGGGCCCCACCTTATCTTCTATCCTCTCTCTCTCTCACGCATCCACCTCTCTTTCTCTATACTTTTCTCTCTCACACACGCCCACTTGTCTTTCTCTATACTTGTCTCTCTCCCACCGCGCACATGGTTTGAGGCGTTCTCCTCGTCAGTGGTCTCTCACCAAGCGCCACCGCCATGGGCCTCCATCAGCGACCCCCTCCTCTGATCAACCCTGTCTGAACATGGTAGAGCTGACGGGCGATGCAGACGAGCCTTACCGGAAAACCGGCAACCTCGATGTGAGATGCTGGAAAGTTGCGACCGACACCCGTCGGCGCTGGAGAAGACACGCCCCCAAACTCCCACGGTGCTACAATCGGCACCCACCGTTGGCGCCAAAAAGCTGGAATAGTTGGGAATACGAGCTGCATCCATGTTGAATTTTGCTCGAACTATACTTGATTTTTGTTGGAACCGCAGTCAACTTTTGCTACATCCACCATGTCAGTGTTGGTCGAGACAGCGGTGATGTTTTTTTTTTGCTGCAACCGTGTTTGAATTTTGCTGGAACCGGAGACAACTTTTGCTACAATCCACCATGGTGGTGTTGGTTGCGGCGACGGCGACGTTTTTTTTTGCTGCAACCGTTTCGGAGTTTGCTACTAACGAAGGTGTCATTTGCTACTACTGGAGCTTCAACGGCGAGGTCGCGATGGCGAGGCTACGACAAGGAGGTTGCAAGCTGCAACGATGAGGCTGCTACCGACAACGACGAGGCTACAATGGTGAGATTGCAAGCTCCAATGGCGAGGCTGCTAACCGACGACGGCGAGGCTACGACGGCAAGGTTGCAAACTACAACAGTGAGGCTGTTACCCGACGACGGCGAGTGGGTCTGCGACCACAAAAGCATTTCATGGTGCAATCGCATAACGTGGATGCTGCAACCACGTGCAGTGTTGCGTCAAGCAGCGACGGCATGGCTGCAACGGTGCAGGGTAGCTCAAGAAGTTTTTTGACTATGTCTGGTGGACGTGGTCGGGGATGCTACCACCGGCGATTGGTTTTGCTACAACCAAGCAAAACAAAGCTGCAACTGGTGACCATGGGAGCTGCATGCTAGCGGCGACGGCCGACGTCAAACTACAACCAGCGGCGACAAGAGCTGATGCGAATGTGAGAGGAGGAGCTGCAGGTGAGGAGGGGCGAGGGGGAAACAAGAAGGAGAGATGCATAAGTGAAGGAGAGGAAGACGACGTACTTGCGGGGGAATATCCAACGATGAGGTTGTACGCAATCGTGCGGCTGTAGACTGACCAGCTCAATTTTGGGCCGGCGCGCCGGCGCCCAGTAGTCGCCTTAAATAAATCGGCAATTTTGACTAAAAAAATCAGAAGTGTATGATTTTTTTTTACGTATAGAAGTGTATGATTGATTGATTGATTCAACCCCACGACCATCCCCACAGACTGGTATTTTCGATGAATAAAACGTGGCTTCATCATTAAAGAAAAAAAAAGAACTCGACACGAAACCGCCTTGACTTGAGAAACCGACTTCGGCTCCGAGCCGTGTATGATTTGGGCCCTAAATCTACATTTATACTCGAGCAAACAACGCATCTCCGCCGACTCTGACGAATCCTCTTTCTCTCGCCGCGGCGCGAACACCCACCGCCGGCGCCCGCGCACCGATGACGAAGGCGAGCCCGGCCGGCGCGGCGAGCGAAGGGATCCGAAGGCTCACCTATCTATCCCTCGTCTCCAAGGTCTGCTCGGAGCTGGAGGCCCACCTCGGCGACGTCCAGCGCAAAGTCGCCGAGTTCATCGTCCACCTCGGCCGCGCCTCCCCCTCCGTCGCCGAGTTCGACGCCAAGCTCAAGGACCACGACTTCGTGGTGCCGGACTACCTCGCCCGCACCCTCCACACCGTCATCCGCGCCATCCCCGACGCCGCTCCTGCCCCCCGAAACCCCACCGCCGATGGCGCCAGTACCGGCACCAGGAGCCATGATGACGAGGAGGAGGGGCTGGGGAGCCGGAGCTTCACCAGGTGTGCCACGGGACGGTCACCCGGGTGGTGGGCGCCGGGTGCTTCGTCCGCCTCGACGGGCCGCGCGGCCGCGAGGGGCTCGTCCACACCTCCCGGATGCCCGTCGCCGTGAAGCGCGGCCAGGAGGTGTTTGTCAAGGTCGTGTCCGTGCAGTGGGGCAATCTGGAATTGTCGATGGTGGACATCGATCAGGAAAGTGGAAGGGTGCTCCCGCCACCACGGGGCGATGGTCAGGTTGCTGTTCGAAGGGCGAATCGATCTGCTGGTCCTGCAGGCACCGCTGGGAAGAGGATTGGGCTGTCTGGAATTGTGATCGAGGAGGAAGGTGCTCGGCCTGCACCACGAAGGCCGGTCAGGCGAATGAGCTCCCCGGAGAGATGGGAACTGAAACAGCTGATTGCTTCGGGGGCACTGAATGTGAGAGACTGCCCTGCGTTCGATGATGATGATGTGGGGATACATTACCAGGAAGAAGAAGTTGAGGAGGAGCTCGAGATTGAGCTTAACGAAGATGAGCCACCGTTCTTAAGTGGACAGGGCCGGTCATCGATTGACTTGTCCCCGGTGAGGATTTCCAAGAACCCTGAGGGGTCACTAAGCCGAGCCGCGGCACTGCAGACTGCGCTTGTCAAGGAACGGCGTGATATTCGTAGCCAAGAGCAGAGAGCATTGCTTGATTCCATCCCCAAGGATCTGAATCGGCCGTGGGAGGATCCTTTACCTGATGCAGGTGGGCGGTGCCTCGCACAGGAACTGAGGGGTGCCGGCTTATCAGCACAGAGCATGCCAGAGTGGAAGAAACAGGCTTATGGCAAGACCGGAACATTTGGGAAGAGGTCGAGCCTTCCGATACAGAAGCAGAGGCAGAGCCTTCCCATTTACGGGCTGAAGAATGAGCTTATCAAAGCTATTCATCACAATCAAGTTTTGGTTGTTATCGGGGAGACAGGGTCAGGGAAAACTACGCAGGTTACTCAGTACCTTGCTGAGGCAGGCTATACTGAAGGTGGGAAAATTGCGTGTACGCAGCCTCGCAGGGTTGCTGCTCAGTCTGTTGCAAAGCGGGTAGCAGAGGAGTTTGGTTGTCCATTGGGAGAGGAAGTTGGCTACTCTATACGCTTTGACGATCACACTGGACCTGATACGGTTATTAAGTACATGACAGACGGCATGCTCCTACGGGAGATTATGGTAGACAAGAACCTCTCTTGTTATTCTGTGGTCATGCTTGATGAGGCACATGAGAGGACCATCTATACAGACATTCTCTTTGGCTTGCTGAAGCAGCTCATTAGGCGGAGAACTGATCTCAAGTTAATTGTCACTTCCGCCACTCTTGATGCAGAGAAATTCTCTAGATATTTTTTCGATTGCAAGATTTTCACGATTCCAGGGAGAACGTTTCCCGTGGAGACACTATATGCAAAGGAGCCACAGAGCGACTACATGGATGCTGCATTGATCACAGTATTGCAGATCCATCTGAGTGAACCCGAAGGTGATATCCTCTTGTTCTTGACTGGCCAGGAAGAGATTGATCATGCCTGTAACTCTCTTCATGAGAGGATGAAGGTGCTGGGTAACGATGTACCAGAGTTGCTAGTCAATCCAGTTTACAGTGCTCTTCCAACTGAAATGCAGTCAAAGATCTTTGAACCTGCTCCTCCTGGGAAGAGGAAGGTGGTTGTGGCCACCAACATAGCTGAAGCATCTATTACAATAGATGGGATATACTATGTTGTTGATCCAGGCTTTGCAAAACTTAACGTGTATAACCCAAAACGAAGACTGGATTCACTGGTTATCACTCCGATCTCACAGGCATCAGCTAAGCAAAGAGCAGGACGTGCTGGGCGTACGGGCCCAGGCAAGTGTTACCGTCTGTACACTGAGAGCGCCTATCGTAATGAAATGCCCGCCACGACAATTCCAGAAATTCAGAGGATTAACCTGGGGTGGACGGTTCTTAATATGAAGGCAATGGGGATAAATGAACTAGTGTCATTTGACTTCATGGACCCTCCAGCACCTCAAGCGCTTATCTCTGCTATGGAACAGCTGTACAGTCTTGGTGCCTTGGATGAAGAAGGCCTGCTTACCAAGCTGGGGAGAAAGATGGCTGAGTTTCCACAAGAACCACCACTTTCAAAAATGCTCCTTGCCAGTGTGGACCTCGGATGCAGCGATGAAATAGTGACTATCATTGCAATGATCCAAACTGGGAATATATTCTACCGGCCAAGGGAAAAACAAGATCAGGCGGATCGGAAGAGGGGCAACTTTTTCCAGCCAGAAGGGGATCACATCACGTTACTCACTGTGTATCAGGCGTGGAAGGCAAAGCAGTTTTCAGGACCATGGTGCTTTGAGAATTTTCTCCAGATAACATCACTAAGGAGGGCACAGGATGTGAGGAAGCAGCTCCTGGAGATCATGGACAGGTATCGGCTTGACGTCGTCTCTGCCGGCAACGATCTCACCAAGGTAAGGAGGGCCATTGCCGCAGGCTTCTTCTTCAACTCTGCCAAGAAGGATCCCCAGGGAGGATACAGGACTCTTGCCGATCATCAGCAGGTGTATATCCACCCAAGCAGCGCCCTATTTCATCAGCAGCCAGAGTGGGTAATTTACAATGAGATTGTCATGACCACAAAAGAGTACATGAGGGAGGTGACAGCCATCAACCCAGCGTGGCTCGTCGAGCTGGCGCCGAGGTTCTACAGATCCGTGGACTCGACAAAGATGAGCAAGCGGAAGCGCCAGGAGAGGATCGAGCCTCTGTACGACAGATACAACGAGCCCAACTCGTGGCGCCTCAGCAAGCGCCGTGGGTGATTTTTGTCGGTACATAAATTTGCTTCTTTCATGGCACTTTTTTCCTTGCTGTAAGCTTTAGTAGTTATTGGAGTGTAAATACATAGTAAGCTCTCAGTATGATACTACCAGTATAGTGAATAGTGGCACATCTATGTAGCTTTTCTTCTTTGTTTTGGTTTTTGGCTTGAAGTTGAAAGTCTTGTGAGGCTAGTTGGTATACTGTGGTTTTATAATCAGATGGCTCCATGAGCAGTATGTTGAAGAATTTGAGCTCAAGTGCTACCGCCTTCCTGATCGACATTGCTAGACATTGCAATTGTCCTTTTTTTCCAGAGTGTTCTCCTTTTTGTTAGATGATGATCATGAACTGTTAGTTGGTAGGGCTGTTGTTTCTAAAGCGAGTATATGATAGAGATAAGTTCTAAGACCCCTTGAACATAAAATGAATTGTTGTTGCTGAACTCAGTCTTTCAACTTACTGGTGAAGCTCCAGTGCTGCAAGCGTAGTCTTGCAAGTTATATTAGATAACCTAGGACATGCCTTTTGACTCTATCATTTATGCTCTTCAGAGCACTATCTCGAATGCTAGTCCTGAACTTTTTTTGTGTATTCAATTTTTATACAGCTAATCAGAAGTTGAGAATTCTTGCCTAAAACAAATCAAGGAATTTCAGCCTTTTGTCAAAAAGTTATACCAAGTCTACGCGAAAAACAAGTCCAAATTGCAAACTTGTAATACTAAACTACTCCCTCTGTTTCTAAATATAAGCCTTCTTAGATATTTCATCAATACGGACTACATACGGATGTATATAGACATATTTTAGTGTAGATTCACTCATTTTGCTCCGTATGTAGTCCGTATTGAAATCTCTAAAAAGTCTTTACATTTAGGAACAGAGGTGGTAGAAGCAACTCCAGACTTCCTCTTCATGTAGCTCATGCCGGTTGAGCTGCCAACTGGAAATTGTAGCATGTTTTCCATTCCAGATGGTAAGAAAAATGACATTATTTCTCTGCATGCATGTTCTAGCTACTGTCCAATCAGATTTGGCATGTCATGTTGTTCGATTAGCATTCTCTCTCTCTCTGGTTGTGTGTCTTGTGTATCATAGATTCACATAGTAGATAGAAAAGAACATTTGATGGGCTTATGCAACCAGAGTTGTACTATACTTCGTGTGGCTACTGTTTCAGGTGAAGTAATTTACTGCAGAGGAGAGCTGCTATGCGTTGGCAGCATTATACTCTGTCCGTGGTACATACACCCAAGTGACGACAAAATACTTGAACACTGAGATCAGATTGCTGAAGCGCTACTTCCTGATTGCTGCTCACAGCTACATATTCCAAGTTTTTGTATACTGCTGATTGCTGAGATTATCAGGAGAGTGAACAAAAAGGCTAACTCATGATGCATGCCACACAACAAAAAGTGGGGAAACCAGATAAGGGGAATCGGGACATCTTCCCGGAACTCCCTGTCTTGCGCATATATTATTAACATTAACGAGCTGTAATTGTGTTGCTATATACAATGAAGATCTTTATATCAAGGGCCGATCGCACTTTGCCATGGAAAGACTGAGGAGCAGAAGTATTCAGAAATTGTGGTGCCATCTGGTGTCAGGAGTCAGTAGTCATCAAAGTAGCAGGGCAGTGGTTCTTCTTTCTTTGACTTGCGCCTACTGAGCAGCGACTTGAGGAACTTCTTGCTCTTCTTCGGGGTCTGCTCACTTTCCTTGGGATCATCGTTGTATCTGTCAGCATATGACCGCAGCGGTGCCAATCTCTTGGGATCTGAAGGTGTCTGCATATTCAGTAACATGAAATATCGTGTCAGTGTTGGAAGGCATATCATTCCTGGTAATCTTGTGCTCACAAGCCATCTTGATTTACCTGGACCCTTACACTTGATGTCTTGAGCAAGGATGGCTTCTTTGAGAGTGACCCAGACCTGGTGAGTGGAGTTGTCGAAGAAATCGGCGAATCCGATCTTTTATCTGTTTCACAGAAACAAAATTGGCAACAGAGCATTAGTATATTTAATTAATCGAGAAATTTTACTGCTATACCACCATCAGTTGTTGATTGGACTTATTACTACTGTACCTCTTTTGGTGGGTATTGCAGTATCAGAAGGTGGCACGAAGCGTGTATGCTGTGCTGGAGAGGATGAACGCGCACGCTGGGAAGGTGCACGGGCAATCGACCGGAGCTTGCTGCAAATGGTAGCTGTCAGTTTGGCAACTCAGCTGCAAAGTAAGAAACCCAAGCTGATTTGCAGTTTGCAAAGTGAAACTGACCGGAATGAAGCTTGCTTGTCTTTGCTTTTTGTTTGAGCTGCAGATGTTGCTGCCAACACGTAGGCGTTTCAGGTCAAAATCAAGTTCAAGGTATCTAATACACGCCCATAATTCATGAATTGCAGATCCTTACAGCTGAAGGCTGGATGCATCTGTGTGGTCCTGTTCTTCACCTTATTCATCTCGCTGAAGTTGGGCACAGCATTTGGAATTGAATCATCTCCTGCTGAAATCACTTAAGGGGTCAAGATGTCTCGCCCAGGTTGACTCTTATTCACTTCTCTTGCATCTTCAACGTGTCGACAAGCTAGAAAACAGAGTCACAGGAAAGGCACAAAAATATCTTATGGCTACTTACTCACCTGGTAAGATGTACCTCTTGTGATACTTTGGGGCGGTGATCACCAACGATTGCTGCGTCAGGCCTTCTCTGTTCATGCATGCTTGGCTCGCTTGAGTTCTCTGAAACCAACCGCTTCGTTAATCTGAAAGCATAATATTACACGGAAATTACTGCTGAGCTCAGGAGGCACTAACTAAAACCTGCTGGATGCAGGAGACCCGCAGATTGGCTTCGGCCACCTGGTCGAACCTTTGACCAACAAGGCTGGAGACTTTGAAGGATATGGACCCTAGGTGGTCTACAGTGTTGACGAGGGCCTTCACAGCGTACTCCTTCAGGTTACTCACCACCCTGTTTCCATATGCATACACATAAATAAATAAAAATGAGCAAACCAGGCATGAGTTGCAAAAGCGTGGAAGCTTGCTGATCAGCCACATGATCTTGTGCGGCATACGGGAGGAAGCAATGGCTATATGACATACGCCTGCTTTCCGTCTTCCTGCATGTAGGCTAGTTCAAAATACTCCGCTGCAGAATACAGTTGCGACCGCAGCGTCATGAGATCCTGCATAGAGAGGTTGCTGTTGATATGAAAGTGCCCAAGCAATATCTGCTCCAAATGCCTGATTTGGTGCTATTTTTAAAGCATTTGGGCGTGACCGTCGAGTTAGTTCTAAAGAAGGTGGAGGGAAGGTGCATCATTCTAGGGGAATAGGGAGAAACACGAGCATAATTTGACGGATAAACTGACCTTGATGGTTTCAGAGAAGATGAATGTCTCCCCCATCTGCACCTCCTCCGGGGCGCCGCGCATCCCCGTGGCGGCGGAGGCGCCTCTTCCCTGGAAAAGCCCCACCGCTTCCACCATCCTGACTAGCCCTCTGTTCTTTTGCCTCTCTCAGGTCTCGTTTGATGAGGAAGCTGGATGGGAGTACAGGATGATACTATGGCGATGGTGGTGCAGAAGTGGGGAAGCACTCATGGCGATGAATTCAACGAGCTGGAGGAAGAAGGCCGCGGGGGTTAGTCATTAGCACGACAGGTATTTGTTTAACTAGTGCTGGAAGAGTAGCTGTGGTGATGGCCCGGCAACGGCAGAAACAGCATATAATAGTGCCATGCAAGGCAAGGCAAGGCAACAGGAGACCTACCCTCTTTTCTAGGCAATTAAGGCAACAGGAGACCTGTGAATCTGTGATAAGATAACAACTGCTCCAGTCACTCTACTGGATGTTGACTGCATATGTAGGACTGCGTACTTTCCTAGTTATATTATCAGCTAGTCTACTACATGTACCCCCACGGCTATGGTGGTAATACATTTCGATGTAGAGCAAGGAGCAGGTGACTGACAGGCAAAGCACTGCAGAGTGAAGTGAAGTGAAGTCGGTAGGGCTAGCCGGCTAGGGCCGGCTAGGCACTGAGTTAACCACATCTAGTCAGTTGGTGAAGATGCTTTTGGCTCACAGTGTGCATCCATCCAGGTTACCAAAAGGCTCAAATCAAAAGAAAAGAGAGAGGTCAGGATGAGATTTGGTTGGGATGCTGAACCGGACACTCGGTTGCTTTCTTTTCTTTCCATGCAGTAGTGTTCATCATTTCTGCCCCGTGCATATGGGCCCGCCCAGCCCTCCTCATGACCATGCTGCTGGGTCGCATCATAATCACAAACTCTAAAGATACTCTTCTCAACAACAACAACAACCCCAGCTTACTGATATCAATCTTTCACTAAATATGTGCAGGGCAGGGGAGGGCAGCTACCCACTGGATCCAGAAGAAGTGCTTTGTTTTCCCGTAGCACTGTACCATATAGGCTCAACTCCAAGCAAGAACCTTGGGGGATTAACTAGTGGTATTTCCTCTGTCTGGGACATGATTGGCTTTCGCCTTGATTAAGCAAAGTCAAAAGTGCTCTGTCCTCTGTGTCTCTCGCCCATGGTTGCAACTAGTAGCATATTGTTTTATGGCAGTTGTGTCTGGTCATTGCTTTCACACTGCCTGGGCTGGGCCAACGGCTCGGGAATCTGGAGCCTGCTTGTGTACCGCTGATTCAACCGAAACTGGCGCACATTGCGCCGGATCAGCAGGCAGGCAGGTAGGTGTACCTGGTGCTGGATAAATAGATGCATATGTTGTATGGAAATTGTGGTGATTGAATGGCAGATGTTACTGCCAAGACGTAAATCAAAATTGTCTATGTTTCAGTTGTTGTTTCCCTTTTCTGTTTCAGTTGCTGTTGTGTTGTTGCCAAGACGCAAAGGGAATCGAATGGATAACTTTTTTTTCTTCAATCCGTGCTTACCAAACAATATTTTTGAAGAGAGGGACTGATTGTAAGGGATTAGGATGTGATGGGAATAGGATTTGAGGGGACTGAGTGACGATGAGAGTGCTTTCACCAAATTAGGCCTCCTTTGATTCATAGGATTTGCATAGGAATTTTACAGGATTGACACCCTCTAGAAGTTTTCCTTTACGTGCTGTTTGATTCACTGGATTGCATTCCTCAGGAACCAATCCTATAGGAACTTCTTAGTTCATTTTCACAGGAAAACAAGCATGAGGTTGGACTTCATGAAAAAAATCCTCTGTTTTGCTACCTGACGTAGGATTTCAGTTGACAGTACATCCTGTTCCTGTATGTTTCCTATTCCTACACTTCTCAAACCCTGTGAATCAAAGGAGCCCTTAACGGTTTGAGAGGGGGTTGTATCATCATTTTTCAATGTTGATTTAATTATTGTCAGCTCTATGGGAGTAGAGGATCTGGGAACCGAATGGGAATGGGGATCGATCAATGGTGGTGTTACAAATTCGCAAGTTTGCAAAATACGCCGTGAGATTGCAAGTTTGCTTGCAGTTATCTCTACCATCTGTACCCCTCAAGGTTGGTGAGCAATGAGCTCAAGTTCAGGGTTCAAGAGCACGAGTGATATCTACTGCTGATTCTGATTCCGCTCTGATTCCTGCAGGCATCAGTGTGGAATACAAGACATTCACAAGAACAGTTCAATGGCTGTAGGGATATGGAACAATCCTGAACTACATACCACCAACTTCCTGTTGATTGATTAGCTTGTCAGGAATATAACTCTGCTATTCATCACATGAACACAACACCAGCATCAAAAGGAGCCATAAGCACCTGTGGATTATCAGGTTCAGAAAGAAACGCTATGGACAAGGGAAAAATTAACATTAATCAAATATAATTTTCTTTTTCATTTCGGACTGTTCCTAATATCGTAGCTACAAAGCGTGTAACTTACACGTTTAATTTCCATACCAGTTGGTTACCAAAATTCTGCTCTTAAAGGTAAGGTAAGCAGTAACATCAACACACAACCACTAACAAAATGAACACCACCAGGGTGATGAGTTAGTGACCTAAAGAATTATATGAGCAATTCTCTTCCGATTCTGCAAAAAGATCAAACAGCCTTCAAGGAAATATTATGATCTCCGCCGACGCTGCTGGCATCTTTCACTATATGCAGTCTCTTCTATGTCTCTGCTTTCGAGTAATTGATCGGCCCAGGCGAACCCGTCTCGCGATGAGAGCGTCTAGCAAGATATCCAGCGAGCACTCTACTGCCTCAGCTTGCTCTTCTAGTTTAAACGCACTGAGCTCAGGCCGCATGTGCAGTTCTGAGAGAAGACCAGCTGCGGCTGCCGCGGTGCAGGTACGATCCCATGCTGGCTGAGGTCTGTTTTACGGAAATATATCAGCAAAAGTAAATAAGAGTAAGAGACGCAAAGAAAACCACCGATATTGACACAAAAAAGTTTAGCTTTTAGCTCACCGCAGTTTATGCATCACAGAGGCGCTCAGCATAGACAGTGAGATACAAGGTATATCTTCCTCCCCCCATATTGCAGTCCATCTCTCCTATAAACCTCACATATTAGGATCCACTTAGCTGCTTAACAATTTTAAAATGCTTTAGTACACATTCCTGCTTAACACTCTGACTTCAACCTAGAGGTGCGAATTGGTGACCCTTAAGGTACCCTCTTTACTTGAACCAAATTAGTTAAATTTCCAACATTACAGGATCTACGCAGAATCTGCTCTCCTCCACTCGCTGACAGGACCTAGGCAGAGCCCTAATGATAACGTGTGGTTTCCCCTTGTCTGACGTGAGTAGACAATCACATGGAAGAAGGAAAAAAGATGAAAGTTACCTGAACGGCCAAACTAGTTTGGTGTAAGCAAACCAAGATTGCATCAATATAGGAAGTTAGGAACAAAGATTATTCAGGAGGAAATGAACACAAACTAATAGGAGTGCAGTATGGTGAATGAGCAATGTACTGAATCGTACCTTCAGCCTTCTGTATAATGCAGCAGAATTACTCCAGGTACCATCAAGCAAAACCAAGTTAAGAGGTTCAAGTTGCACTCCCTATATTGCAAAAGTTAACTCATTACCATCTACTAATAATACCAACTTTAAGTTATAGAATACACACTTAGAGAAAAGAAATACACGCCACCTCCTGAAGGCCAGAACTCATGGCAAAATCATCAAATTTAAGATCATTGACAGACTTGGGGGTTGCACTCTTGTTTGGGTACAGAAATGAGACCTTCTCCTTTCCTGGAGGATAAATCAGAACGGAAATACAGTATTTAAATGTGAAGAGCATGGATTGATTACTGAAGCAATCTTTTACGGAGCACAAGTAATTAAACTGGATATTTCCCCTAAAAAGGAATAGGGTAAAGGGCAGCCCCAGTGCATGTAGCTCCCGCTTGCGCAGGGTCTGGGGAAGGGTCCGACCACTTTGGGTCTATTGTAAGCAGCCTTTCCCTACATTTCTGCAAGAGGCTGTTTCCAGGACTTGAACCCGTGACCTCATGGTCACAAGGCAGCAGCTTTACCACTGCGCCATGGTCACAAGGCTCCACTAAAAAGGAATAGGGTCTGCAGAACAATTCATTCCTACTAAAATGATCCAAGCATTGATGCTTGCAATCTGCATTTGTTTGTGTGGAACATTTGCTTGTGTGGTTCTACCATGATCAATCAATGTAACTGGAACAAAGGATTCAGTTCAAAAGCTATAAAGATTAGCTGAAACATCCAGTGCAAGGTAGACTCACTCGCTGTAATTAAAACAAAACAAAAACCCTAAATGGAAACTACAAACAGAAATGGAACAGAAACAACACACATAATTCGGTACAAACAATACACTAATGGAATCACAAAACAAAAGGTAGCCTTGGATGTCAATTTGTTCAATTTCAAGCTGTTAAGGATGTGGGATCAAAAACAGCAAAAGGTAGAGCAGCTACTGTTCGCACTGTTTACTGTAGCATCCATCTATGTAAGGATGGACCATTGATTAAACAAAAGAAAAACAAGATTTCTAGTCTCTCCCCATAATTTCAAGTAGACCTTAGAGCCTCCCTCCACAGCAAAGGAGGAGAGCCCTGCTGGCAGGCAGAAGCGCCTGATCTCGGATCCATACCAACCATTCCACACTACGCAAATAAGTAAATCAAAGTAAACATAGCAAGTGGAACCTATCTGAACAGACATGGCTAGGGTCTACAAGCTCTCATCCCAAGCAAGAATCCACATGTTTGTTTATCTAAGGTGGGTTTAAGATTACCTGAACGCTGGAATGCATCCCACATAATATCTTCATGCTCTTGGATGCCAAAGAGGCACAACGACGCAGCTTGGATGCCAAATACTTGCCAGAGTAACTTTCCAGTGTTGTTTTGTCGCAAGAAGTCCTGAAAGAACAGAGATGCTTGCACAATCCAAAGCAAGGACATAGCAGCAAACAAAGCATAAAATCTTTGGACAGACCTTTGGATGCATGTATAGCCAGAATCTTATTCCCCTCCACAAATTGCAAGGGGCAAGTTTTGAGCACATACAATCCTCCATTGGTAGCCAGCACTACAAACAAGCTTCAGTTCAGTAAACGTCTGAACCAGGGTTGCTGCATTGTGAATAACACTGAATTCCTTTAAGGACTCGTACGCTACCTTCTGGCACAAGTACCCCCTGCTCCCGAGCAGACGGCACCCAATCTGCCGGGCGGAGTAGTACTGCAGCTTCTGGTCGGAGTCGGCGAGCGTCTGGTAGACAGCCCTGTGCTTCCTGTCCTCCACGTCCTTGAAATCGCCCTGCGGGTTCAGAGAAAAGTCCAGTCGTGAATTCGCTAGCATTCCCGTCGATTCAATCCCAGCTACGTCGAGCACGGAAGCAGCCATAACCTCTAGATCCGGTATGGGGTTTAAGAAAAAGGCCGCGTTACCTTCAGCTTGGAGCCGACGCCGCCAAAGCGCATCTTCTCGCCGGCCGAGGACTCCATCTCGAGCAGCTGGCGGACGACGGAGGCCACCACGGTCGGGAGGGGCGAGGAGGTGCCCCACCGCTGCCACTCCTCCGAACTCACCTCGCCGCCGCCTCCAGCGCCGGCGGGCCCGGGGAGAGCCTCCTCCTCCGCCTCTTCGCCGGCTGTCTCGGTGGAGAAGGCCATGAGAAAGCGCGCGGGGGCGGGGCAGGGCCGCGGGGGCGGGGGCGGAGGCGGAGGCGGGCCTGGCGAGTGGGGAAGGAGGGTGGGATGGTGGGGGCGGAGGAGCGGGAGACGGCGGTGGAAGGCGAGGGCACGGATGGGGGCGGGAGGAGCCAGCATTGCCGCTGCTGTTTTTTTATTGCTCGTCGATACCAGGGGAACGACAGCCCGAAGTTCGGAACACCGAAAATGGTACAGTAGCGTTTTAGATTTTTCACCTTTTTCTGATTATTAAACTCAATTAATCTTGTCCGTCCATACACAAATACCAACGCATCCGATTTTCCAGATGATCATCGAATCAATCGGCCGGTGATGGTCTTCGATGATCTGTTTTTATTCCTGCCACGTGCATCTACCACACTGAAGCCTACCCCGTCGGGCAGCATGTACCCCGGCACATATCCTATAAATATCAGAAACTAGTTGAAATTTTAGGCCTTCTTTGGTTCATAGGATAGGAATGTTATAGGAATAGAAAGATCATAGGAAGTGAGATGACATGTATCTCAATTCCTATAGAGAAAGAGATGTCATTTGATGCATAGATAGGAATTTTTCCATTGAGTCTTACCTAATGTTTTTTTCCCTCCAAAATGTGAAGGATTGATTCCTATTCTATATATGAATAGGAATCTGTTTCTACAAACCAAAGGGCTTCAAAGGAAAATTTCCTATGCAAATCCTATCCTATAGAAATCCTATGAGATTCCTACAAACCAAAGGAGGCCTAGGGTAGAGATCAAGACGATTAATAAGTCGAACGGGATCGTATTTCATGGCTAGTAATTGTCTTGGATCACATACACATGACTCGGTTCTTAAGAACGGTTTCAATGAGACAACCCACCATATATTCCTACATAGCCTTTCATCGTTATCTTTACCAAAATGTGTTCACATGCTTAACTCTCATCAGTATGACATGTTCACAGCAATTTCAATTCATCGCCCAAAAAGGATCAGACCCTACGCGACTCTAAGGACGTGTTTGGTTGCCGTGCGCTACAGTACCTGCGTTGCATACCCTTCTCCACTCAGTCTGGCTCTCGAAAAACAACCTCATATGCGACATCTGCAAGTTGTTTGGTTGTCTGCATATGGACTTCCTGCATTAGGAGATCAACTTTGGCACGTTGTTTGGTTGCCTGCATTGTCTCGGCGCATGCAACTACGCGTTGTTTGATTGCCCACATGGGGTATGATTAAGAGCTAGCACTTGCACTTAGCACACAGGGTTAAGAGCTAGCAGAGGAAAGGGGAGAAGAAATGCAATGTGCGTCGGACCATGGCGACTGCGGTGGATAGTGGTCGTGGTGTCGTGTCCGACATGACGAGCATGGAGTCGTGGACGAGCGACCCCGTCGGCGGCACGACGAGTGACACCGTCGGCGAACTAGGTGCGGTGCTCGCGCAAAGACAGTGGACAGAGGAGGAGAATGCAGTGCTCACGCCATGGTATCGTCACTGCAGTGGAAGAGAGAGGAGACTGAGATGATCGACGTCGGAAACGACTCCAGTGTAGTAGGGCGAGAGAGAGGAGGCGAAGATGATCGACCCCATCAGCGGCGCGGCGAACTGCAGTGTGCACGGAGACAGAGGACACAAGAAAGCAGTGTGTGCACCATTGCAGCGTCAGTGCAATAGGAGGACGACAGAGAGTAGGCCGAGATGAGTGACGCCGGAAACGACTCTAGTGTAGTAGCACGCAAGCCAGAAGATCAAGGGGAAGGGCTTCGGCGTCCAGAGGGGCGAATAGGAGGGCTCTGAGCAGAGGACAAAGGAGCTCGACATGGCGGCTGATAACCCACAAGTATAGAGGATCGCAACAGTTTTCGAAGGTAGAGTATTCAACCTGAAAGTGTTAGTGATCGACTAGAGGGGGGTGAATAGGCGATTTTTATGAAAGTCTTCAAAACATGTAAGTTTCAAAGACAAACAATAGAAATAAACCTATTACCATGCAGCGGAAGGTAGACTACACTAGGCAAACCATAGTCAAGTATTCAATGAAGTGAAAGCACAGTGACTAATAGCAGCTAGGCAGTAAGGATCAGGTAGGAAGATATTGTGAAGCCAATCAGAACAAGTAATCACTCAGTGAAGCCAAATGGTGATGCAATCGTACAATGACTTTATAAGGACCAACAGTAAGTAAAGGGAAGGGAAGGATGAAACCAGTGACTCGTTGAAAACAATGATTTGTTGGACCAGTTCCAGTTGCTGTGACAACTGTACGTCTGGTTAGGGAGGCTGAGATTCAACTCAGAAGACCTCGTCTTCACCTTATTCCCCTTGAGCTAAGGACACCCAGTCATCGCCCAATCACTCTGGTAAGTCTTCAAGGTAGACTTCCAAACCTTCACAGACTTCGTTCGCCGGCGATCCACAATGACTCTTGGATGCTTAGAACGCGACGCCTAACCGGCTGGAGAATTCACAGTCCTCAAGTGTAATAAGTCTTCAGATCACACAGACAGAAGACTTAAGTGATGCCTAACACTCTTTGGCTCTGGGTGTTAGGGCTTTATCCTCTGCAAGGAATTCTCTCTCAAAGGCTTCGAGGTGGGTTGCTCTCAAACGACAAAAGTCGTATTCTAACTCTGAGCAGCCAACCGTTTATGGTTGTAGGGGGTGGGCTATTTATAGACACTAGGCAACCCGACCTGATTTGTCCGAAATGACCCTGGGTCACTAAGGAACTGACACGTGTTCCAACGGTCAGATTTCAAACACACACGACAACTTTACTTGGGCTACAAGCAAAGCTGACTTATCCAACTCTGGACAAGATTTGCTCTCATAGTCTTCACTCGAAGACATAGGATTTTGGTTAAGCATCACTTCAGTCATTCTGACTGGTTCTCTTGGACCCCACTTAACAGTACGGTGGTTCCTATGACTCAACAAAGAAAAACACAGAACGACAAAACTGCTAAGTCTTCGCGCTCCATAGTCTTCACGTGATGTCTTCTCTTGTCATAGTCTTCAATGTGAATGTCTTCACATACCACCTTTGACTTCAATGTCATCATACATTTTTAGGGGTCATCTCTGGTAGGAAAACCGAATCAATGAGGGACTTCTACCTGTGTTATCCTGCAATTCTCACAAACACATTAGTCCCTCAACTAGGTTTGTCGTCAATACTCCAAAACCAACTAGGGGTGGCACTAGATGCACTTACAATCTCCCCCTTTTTGGTGATTGATGACAAACTAGTTGAAGTTTTCAACGGGGAATATAATATGTGAAATTGTAAAGGATAGGGAATTGTCTTCATAAGTTGCAAGGGCTCCCCCTGAAGATGTGCATATAAGTAATTTGCTTTTGGAATGCAAATGCACATGGCAGGTTGTACTTGTGGAGATCCTCTTCAACTTATGATGACAATTCATCATGCATGAAAAGTATGTGAAGATAATGACATGCATAATGAAAAATGGACGTCTGCAAAATGATCTAAGTGCGGAATTTATCGTCGCACATGCGGAATTTATCATCGCATCACAGAATAGCAAATAAGTAGCAGACGACCATCGAGTTTAAGTGTTACAACTCAAAGAACCAAATGTATCAAAACGAGAGTTGTAAACACTAGTCAAAACATAAAGCAACCGCCCATATGGACCCGCTTGAAGACTATCAAACTCATATGCTTCTCCCCCTTTTGTCAGTAAGGACCAAAAAGGTTTGAAGACATAGAGCATCTACTCGTTCCCATGAGGAGTAGGTGAAGCAGCAAGGTCGTCGGTGTTGTTCGGCGGTGCAGACGAACTCGGGGCAGTGTTGATGTGTGCAGAAGTAGGGGGCGGTGAAGTGGCATCGTCTTTGTCCTCGATCACTCTGGCATTCATAGTTGCCGCGGAGGAAGAGAACTCAGAGTCTTCAAGAGACGGAGTTCGTCGCAGCACAGTCCTTCTTGGAGGTGTGGAGTCAAACTTGAAACGTTCAGAGAAGCCATCCTCTTGAAGATCATCTTCAGAACACATAAGCGTCAGCCCTTTCCATGTACGCCGACAGGTTTCATGGGCAACAAAGGCATTCTTGGTGGCAAGATTGCGAATGCGGTTGACATCCACCAAGAGGCTTTGCATTTGGCGCTTCAGCCAGTCATGATGCCTATCCTGTTTCTGATGAAGGGCAACCAGAAGCTCTCGGTCATTGAGAACACGAGATCGCTTCTTGGGCCATTGGGCAATAGTGCTTTCAGTGGCTTCAGTGAGGGCACGATGAGGTGCACGTGTAGTACCAGCCAGAGGATAAACACGAGTGACTGCTTCAACTCCTTCAATGTTTTGAGAGAAACTTTGATTCTTAGCATTCTGAAGACTAAGAGGCTCCTTGGCAGGCTCTGGATAGATGGCTTCAACGGACATATCAACGTCAGGCAGAAAGATCCGATGATTGCGAGCAGAGGGCTGATATGAGACAGCTGAGTGTAGTTTGATCAGCCGCATTATCCATGGAGCGTAAAACTTCAAGCCAAAAAGATCAGATCCTGATGCAGCAAGTTGGCGGATGAAGAAGTCTTGTGCATTGAAGCATTTGCCGTGAAGAATATAAAAGACCAAAGTCTTCATTGCACCTTCCAGCTTTGCATGTGGAGAATGTCCTTTGATGGGCCAGAGAGTTCGCCTGATAATGTGATAGATAGTGCGTGGCAGATACTCAAGGTCTTCAACAAAGAACTCCTTAGGATATGCAGCATCTGGAGGCAAAGGCTTCATCATGCTAAGCATCTGACTCATGTTCGGTTCAGGCTTCTGAAAGATGCTCTCCATAGCTGCACTGTGAAGCTGACAACCAGGTTCATAAAGATCTCCAGGAGTGGGCAGACCAGTGAGCTCAATGATATCAAAGGCTTTGGATTCGTGATGAACATTGCCGGTCATCCACTCAAGGACCCAAGTCTTCGGATCTCTGTTGTAGCCACGAATGTGAAGAGTGGCATAGAATTGGAGCAGCAACTCTTCGTTCCAGTGCTCTTGGTCGGTGACGAACGGCAACAATCCAGACTCTTTGAAGCAATCCAGAGCTTCTTCCAAGCAAGGCAGACCAGTTATGGCTTCAGTATCAAGACGCATATGAGGGAAAATGCGACCTTGATTGTACAGAATGCATGAGTAATAACTTCGCTGCGGATAGCTCCAGAACCGATCAGAAGATATTATTTCCCTTGAGTAGGGGTTCTTGGCGCTATTGAAGAAGGTGTTGTCTGCTTTGAAGCCGTTGACATTAAAGGATCCAGGTGCTGATGCAGGACCTGGAAACCTGGGCAACCTTGGCATTGGCTTCTGTACCTGAGGTCTGTGATCAACGTGATAGTCAAACTGAGGACCAGCAGCAGGCGCAGCAATAGGAGCAGTTGCATCATTGGCTTCATTGACTTCTGGCACATTGATTGATGCAAGCTCCATATTTGCTTCAGCCATGACAACATCATTGGCTTCATTTATGTTGGTGATGACAGCCTCGAGATTCTCAACCTCCACTTGATGAGCTGGAGGGTCGGGCACAGACACGTTCTCCTCGAGAACAACTTCTTCAGTAATGGGGGGAGTAGGGACACGTTCTTCTTCGTGTGTGTCGTCAGCTGATGCAGCCAGAATGTCTTCAGTAGCTTTAACCTCAGACTCGGAGACATTCACAGTAGGAGTGGCATCTGGAAACACTTGACGTGCAACCGATTGGTGGGGCACTTCTCCTTCTGGAACGCTCAAAAGAGGGACTTGAGACCTTGGTCCTTTGCGAAGCCTGCGTAATGTTGGCGACGCCGTTGGAGATGGAGTTGGCTGGGCCTCAAAGTCATCTTCTTCTTCTTGCCGGGGTGGTGTGATTTGTTGTTGTGGGTGATCAGCCCATGATGCATCCTGAGCAATTGGCGTCAGAGGACGACCAATGCTGATGAGTTCGCTGTGTGTAAGCACAGGCGATGATACCTGTTGGTGCTCGATCTGAGAAAGAACTACATCATCTTCAACATTGTCATGGTGACCAATGTCTTCAGCAGCGGTGGGATCAACTGCTGGAATGTCTTCAGCTGCATGAGCCTTTATGGAAGCGGGCTCATGGACAATCGGTTGGCGCTCCTGGTGTGTAGATGCAGGGCGAACCATTGAGATAGGTTCAACAACTAAGGGCTCTGTGGGAGCAGCCCGATCCTTCTTGGTCTTGCGCTTCTTCTTGGAGGGAGCAGCATCAGAGGCTTCAGGATGTTTCCTCTTTCTCGCTTCAGCCTCAACATTCTTCGTCTTCTTTAGTTCTGAAGCGGTTGACCTGACCTTTGGCTTCGAGCCAGTCATGCTGGCTGGGAAGACAATGGGATGTGCTTCCTGCCTTGGTGCTTCGGGTTCGGCCACAGCTGGCTTCTTCTTCTTCTTTGCAGCCATCCTGGGATCGATGCCAGTACGACCAAGGGCCTTGCGCTTCTCAGCCTCATTGTAGGCTTGCACACGCTTGTCAGCCAGGCTCTTCATGCGCTCACGAGAACCTTGAGCTTCTTCACGCTTCTTGAGAAAGGCTTCTTTGAGCTCGTGCAGCATGATCTTGAAATTTTTGACCTCTTGCACGCTGAGCTTGGCCATGTGCTTCTTGAACTGAGCTTTCTCAAAGTCGATCTTTTGCTTCAGTTCAACGATGCGCTGAGCTAGAGCTAGCTCTGAAGCAATGGCGCCATGGAAGGCGACACTGAGGCCAATTGGAAGTTGCAGATCTTCAAAGCTGAGGTTGGGCGTGTCAAACCACTCATCAATGAAGTTGTGGATGATTGCCACGTCAAAGAGAGGCAAATCATTGAAGATTTCTGCTTCTTCTTTGCTCTTGATCAGTTGCTCAAGAGCGTCATCTGCAAGATCTTCATCGCTGGACAGATCAATGGCGTCGTTGCGCAGAATAGCAGCAGCAGTCAGTTCTTGGCTGGTGTGTTGCAAAGGCATCTTGACTCTCGAGGGCTTGGAGATGCGTGACAAATCTTCAGACTGCACACTGTCTTCAGGAGGTGCAGTAGCCAGTGGCTTCGCCCGTGAGATTTTTGGTGCTGAGGCAGGCTTTGAAGCTTTAGGCTGCTTCAGTTTCTTTGGCTTCGGCGGTGCAGGCGCTTCATCAGATTCAGCGTCATCTGCAGGCTCATCCACGGCTGTCCCTTGAACCATGATATGAGTGATGAGACCTTCCAGGTTGTAGAAGGGCCCAACAAGATTGGGTTCAGCTTCGCGGGTGCCATCGGCACGGGGAGCAGAGGGACCAGGGTTGAAGTCTAGTCCCAATGACTTCTTGTTCTGCTTCGCCGAATTCTGGGCAAACTGGAAGTTGCGCTTGAACAGATTGTCGTCACGACACCATAGCAATGACGATGGGTCAGCATCCGCAGGCTGTGGTCCACGGACCATGCAGGGATAGAAGCCTTGTTCAATGGCTTCATCTCTGGACCTGGGTTGAAGATTTCTGTATAGGATGTCTCCCCATGGTCGCTTGATGGCATTCTTCTCAGCATATTCCTTGGTCACAAACCTGTACTTGAACCACTGTTCTGCCCAATATCGTCGAATCCATTGGATTCGTGTCTTGCGCTGATTGTAATCCTCTTCTGGATCTGTCTTGTACAGCTCTGAGAGGTCATCGGGCAGATCTCTTGATGTTTCACCTCGACGCTTTCTGCCACCCTTCCTTACTGATTTCTCTGCAGCCATGAACTTTAAACTGAATGGCTTCAACACGTTCAAAGGCTTCAAAGGCTTTCGCTTGCTGGACAAACAGGAACTGGCTTCGGGAGAATTTATATGATGCTGTAAGAATTCTGCAAATGAATGCAGACTATGAGAACCAAGGGATTCTCCCACGGACATGTACCTGTGACAGCATTAAGGTGCGAGGGAAGGGGAAGAGGTCATATGCATTTTCAGAAGATTTTGAAGATAAATCAGTTTAGAAGACATTGACCTCATCGTGCGAAGACATTCACTCATAGATAAAGAGTTGGTTCCAGATTTGTATGAATCCATGGATCAATACAAGTGAGGAATCTAACTACTTTGTGAAGCATAAGAGAACATACTAGGCATATTATGAGATGCATTATGAAATAGATCCAACTTGTGTGAATAGAAACTTCTTGTGGCAGAAAGTGATGAATCTATAGGATCAAAGGGGCCGTAAAAAGGAAGTTTTATTTACCACACGAAGAACTGCTAGACGGAGAGGGAGATGAGACCGAGCAGTTCGATCGTTCGTGCCCTAACTTGGCGATGGAGGACACCTACGGCGACGGCGGAGAAGACGATGTCCACAGCCGGCATGAAGACGGCGTCCGAGAGGTCGCGGCAGCTAAGCGCTTCGTCGTCGGCGTCGTCAAGGGCTAGTGGTGGCGCTAGAGTTTGTGCGAAAGTGGAAGAAAGTATAATGACTGTGGTGAGACGTGTATTTATAGGGACAGGGACAGCACAGTGTTATTACACAGGTGCCCCTGGCGATTCACATATGAAGGACACGTGGCCATCATGCAACATATCGGAGGTTGTTCCACGTTCCCATGCACGCCTGGATTGTCGGGTGGTCGTTCCCACTTCTCCGGGTTTCAGGTGAAGGAATTAGCATTGAAAGCGGACTTAATGTTTGTCTCTGTATCTTCTGTTGACAAGGACGCAGAGAAGACATTCAACAGTTTCAAGAGAATGCATATGATTTGGAGAGATAGAGTTTGAGATAGAAAGCATAGAGAGGTTAGGGTCCGATCACATTCACTTAGTTCAAAAGATTCAACAAGAAGACATAGCTATAAGTGAATGTTGTAGAGGACAGAACACTAGTATATATATATATAATCAACATAGTGAAGATACTCATGAAGACAGGTTGAGATTGAAGCCAAACCAAATGTGAAGACGTAGCAAATGTAACGCATGGGTGAAACACTTCAAATAGAAGAATTTGGTGGTGGCGTTACCCACCGTATAGGAAGTATTAGACTCAGACACGGCGCACAATTATCGTGGCGCTCCGAAGTTAAATTCCACATTAATGTTTTCACACTTAGAATGTAAGTCTTCGTTGATTGAAGACATACTTTACTTCGTGTGTTGCACATCTAAGTCATCAATATGCATAAGTGTTAGGATGTGTGCCTGATCACAGGACATTTGAGGATTCCAAGATATTTAGCTCACACCGTAACTTGCAAAATCTCTTCTCATCCAAGGGCTTGGTGAAGATATCTGCCAATTGCTCTTCAGTGTTGACGTGTATGATATCAATATCTTCCTTCACAACATGATCTCTGAGAAAGTGATGACGAATTTCAATGTGCTTTGTCTTCGAGTGCTGAACTGGGTTGTTGGCGATCTTGATGGCGCTTTCGTTGTCGCAGTAGAGTGGCACTTGCTTCAGATGAATGCCATAGTCTTTGAGTGTTTGCTTCATCCACAGAAGCTGAGCGCAGCAAGATCCAGCAGCAATGTATTCAGATTCAGCAGTGGAGAGAGATACACAGTTCTGCTTCTTTGAAGACCAACATACAAGTGATCGTCCCAGAAAATGACATGTGCCTGATGTAGACTTGCGATCCACCTTGTCACCAGCATAATCAGCATCCGAGAATCCAACCAGATCAAACTCTGAGCCCTTTGGATACCATAATCCTAATGTTGGGGTGTGAGCCAAATATCGAAGAATTCGCTTCACAGCTAAGTGATGCGATTCCTTTGGTGCCGCTTGGAATCGAGCACACATGCAAACACTAAGCATAATATCTGGCCTAGATGCACATAGATAAAGTAAAGACCCAATCATGGAGCGGTATACCTTTTGATCGAACTCTTTACCATTGTCGTCGGGACCCAGATGATGTTTGGCTGGCATTGGAGTCGTGAAGCCTTTGCAGTCTTGCATACCAAATTTCTTCAGGCAATCTTTGAGGTACTTCTCTTGAGATATGAAGATGCCGTTGCGTTGCTGACGTATTTGAAGACCAAGGAAGAACTTCAGCTCACCCATCATGGACATCTGATATTGCTCTTGCATCATATATCCAAACTCGTCAGTGTATTTCTGATTGGTGCAGCCGAAGATAATGTCATCCACATATATTTGGCACACAAACAGTTCACCATCATATGTCTTCGTGAAGAGAGTGGGGTCGAGGGAACCAGGTTTGAAGCCTTTGCTCTTCAGGAAGTATTTGAGTGTGTCATACCAAGCCCGAGGGGCTTGTTTGAGGCCATACAGTGCCTTGTTGAGCTTGTACACCATGTCAGGATGTTTTGGATCTTCAAAGCCAGGCGGTTGTGCAACATACACTTCTTCTTCAATCTTGCCATTGAGAAAAGCGCTCTTCACATCCATTTGATATAGAAGTATGTTATGATGATTTGCATAGGCCAGCAGTATGCGTATGGCTTCAAGTCTAGCCACAGGAGCAAATGTTTCATCGAAGTCAATCCCTTCAACTTGAGTGTATCCTTGAGCAACGAGACGAGCTTTGTTTCTGACAACTTGACCATGCTCATCTTGCTTGTTGCGATATATCCATTTGGTGCCTATTATATTGTGCTTGCGAGGATCAGGACGCTTAACCAGTTCCCATACATTATTCAGCTCAAACTGTTGAAGCTCTTCTTGCATAGCTTGAATCCATTCAGGTTCCATGAAGGCTTCTTCAACTTTCTTGGGTTCAGATATTGAGACGAATGCGAAGTGCCCACAGAAATTTGCTAGCTGTGTTGCCCTTGAACGAGTGAGTGGACCTGGTGCATTGATGCTATCAATTATTCTCTCAATCTGTACTTCATTTGCAACACGAGGATGTACAGGACGAAGATTTTGCTCTTGCTGATCATTGTCATCGTTAGAGGGATTGTCTTCAGGCTGAGCATTGTCTTCAGGTTGATCAGGTGCGGAGATGATAAGTTCCTCTTCAGGCTGAGCTTCAGACGGTATGATTTCTCCAGTTCCCATAAGTTTGATTGATTCACTGGATGGAACTTCATCTAGCACATTTGGCAGGTGCTCTCTTTGTGAGCCGTTCGTCTCATCAAACCGCACATCCACTGTTTCAACCACTTTATAGTGAAAAAGGTTGAAGACTCTGTAGGAGTGCGAATCCTTTCCATATCCAAGCATAAAACCCTCATGTGCTTTTGGTGCAAATTTTGAAGTGTGATGTGGATCCTTGATCCAGCACCTGGCGCCAAATACTCTGAAGTAACTGACATTTGGCTTCTTGCCAGTAAGGAGCTCATAGGATGTCTTGTTCAGAAGCTTGTGAAGATAAACACGGTTGATGATATGGCATGCAGTATCAATGGCTTCAGGCCAGAATTTTCTTGGAGTCTTGTATTCATCAAGCATCGTCCGGGCCATCTCAATAAGTGTTCTGTTCTTGCGTTCGACGACGCCATTCTGCTGTGGCGTGTACGGAGCTGAGAATTCATGTGTGATGCCCAAAGGTATCAAGATATGTATCTAGGCCAGTGTTCTTGAATTCAGTGCCATTGTCACTTCTGATGTGCTTTATCTTGGCGCCATAGTTGTTCATTGCTCGATTGGCGAAGCGTCTGAAGACATCCTGCACTTCAGTCTTGTAGAGGATTATATGCACCCAAGTATATCTTGAATAATCATCAACAATGACAAAGCCATAGAGACAAGCAGTAGTAGTAAGAGTTGAGTAATGAGTGGGACCGAAAAGATCCATGTGGAGCAGTTCGAAGGGTTGAGTCGTTGTCATGATTGTCTTCGAGGGATGCTTGGCCCTCGTCATCTTTCCTGCTTCACAGGCACCGCATAAGTGATCCTTCTTGAACTTGACGCCCTCGATGCCTATGACATGCTTCTTCCTTGCAAGGGTGTGGAGGTTCCTCATGCCAGCATGCCCTAGCCTCCGATGCCAGAGCCAGCATTCAGAAGCTTTTGCTAGAAGACATACTGCAAGTTGTGGTCCTGCTGAGAAATCTACCACGTACAAATCATCCTTCCGATACCCTTCAAACACTAGAGACTTGTCAGATTCCATTAGTACAAGGCAACGATATTTTCCAAACATCACAATCATGTGTAAATCGTAAAGCATTGAGACAGACATTAAGTTGAAACCAAGGGATTCAACAAGCATGACTTTATCCATGTGTTGATCCTTTGAGATTGCAACTCTACCTAGACCCAATACCTTGCTTTTACCAGTGTCAGAAAATGTGATGTGACTTTTGTCAGATGGACGTAAAGTTGAGTCCATGAGAAGGATTCACTTGCCAGTCATGTGATTTGTACACCCACTATCAATAATCCATTCTGAAGCAGCTGGTGTCGTACCCTACAATGCAGTTAGGGGGATAGGCTTCACGAAGAGAATTGTGAAGCAAAAACATTTGATGAACCAGTGGATTATTAAAGCTTAGATCGAGATTAGGACTGATAGGGCAAGTAGCAAGCGATTCAGGAACAAAGTACATAATAAGACCATTTGGGCATTTGATCTTGCGCCCTACAAGATGTTTAAGGTCCCCAACAATAGCGTTAGACGATTTTGGTTTTTGTCTGGAGACCTTTCCCTGCAAAAGAGAGTTAAGCTTTCTTAGCCACCCACATCTTCAAGGGTGGCTTCGAAGCAATGAGTCTAAGTGTAGCATATGAGAACTTTGGTTTTGGATCCCTAGCAAAAAGTCTTGCAGGTGGACAATAGTACTCATAAGAATAAGCAGAATAGTTCTTGGTCTTATGAACATGGCGGTTTGTTGAACTGCGCTCATATTCATAGGCCTGAGTATGGCTTCCCTGCAAAACATTTGCGTTAGTGCGACTTAGGTGAGTCCTCTGTCTGTATGAAGCCTTTGGACCGTATGAAGCCTGTGGTCTGGGGTTTGTCTTCTTCACCCGTGGTGTCATGATGACATTCACAGGAAGATTCTCCAAACACTTTTTTGGCACCCAGATCTTCTTCATAGGCGGTCCATTCCTGCAGTTAGTACCAATATACCTGGCAAACACTTCACCATTCTGATTCTTAAACAGTTTATAGTTTGCATCAAAGGATTCATCAATAACAATGGGATTAGCACAAGTGAAGCCAGATAGGGTGGATGGATCCGCTGAAGGTTCCTTTGCAGCAACCCATGTGGTTTTGGGGTACTGTTCAGGTTTCCAGTAAGAGCCGTCGGCATTAATTTTTCTTTCGAACCCAATACCCTCTTTCCTAGGATTTCGGTTCATGATCTGCCTTTTGAGGACATCACATAGTGTCTAATGCCCTTTGAGACTTTTGTACATCCCTGTTTCAAGCAGTGTCTTCAACCTGGCATTCTCATCAGCAATAGCAGTGGTATCCTCAGCAGAGGGGTTAGTTACCACATCAACAGTTGAAGATATTGCAACAGTAGCAGCAGTAGAACATTCAGCAACAGAAGTAGCGTTATCACGCTCAATGCATTTAAGACATGGTGGTTCAAATCCTTCCTGAGCTGAACTCATTTGTTTGGCGTGAAGTGACTCGTTTTCCTTTTGAAGATCTTCATGAGTCGCTCTCAATTTCTCAAGATCTTGCTTCCTTTGAAGATAATCATAGGAAAGCCTTTCATGAGTTGTTGAGAGCGTTTCATGACGACTTTCAAGTTCCTCATACTTAACGTGAAGATTTTTTATGTCGAGATCGAGTCATTTCAGCGTCTAACAGATCATCGCTTTTGTCTAACAGTTTTTGAATGTGTTCCATAGCTTTCTGTTGTTCAATCGCAATTTTAGCAAGTGTTTTGTAGCTGGGTTTGGAACCACAATCAGAGTCATCGTCACTAGATGTTTGATAGTGAGTAGTGCATGTGTTTACCTTGGCACCGCGTGCCATGAAGCAGTAGGAAGGAGCGAGTAGTCCTTGTCATTTGCATCGGTGTCGGTGATGAAGTCATTGTATTCAGTGTTGAAGATGGACTTGACAACGTGTGCTGTCTCCAAACTCGCAACGCCAGAATCGGACTCCTCCTCAGACTCCACCTCCGCCTCCTTAGAAGCAGACTCCTCCTTAGAATCCATTTCCTTGCCAACAAACGCACGTGCCTTGCCAGATGAGCTCTTCTTGTGTGATGAAGACCCCAAGGAAGACTTGGAAGAAGACTTTGAGTATTTCTTCTTCTTCTTGTCGTCAGAGTCATACTCCTTGCTCTTCTTCTTCTTCTTCTTGTTCTCATTGTCCCACTGTGGACACTCAGAGATGTAGTGGCCAGGTTTCTTGCACTTATGACATGTTCTCTTCTTGTAGTCATGAGCAGAAGCTTCATCATTCCTTGAGCTTGATCGTGAAGACTTTCTGAAGCCTTTCTTCTTGGTGAATTTTTGGAACTTCTTCACAAGCATAGCAAGATCCTTTCCAATGTCTTCAGGATCATCAGAACTGCTGTCAGATTCTTCTTCAGATGAGGAGACAACTTTTGCCTTCAAGGCACGAGATCGCCCATAGTTGGGACCGTAGATGTCTCTTTTCTCAGAAAGCTAAAATTCGTGTGTGTTGAGCCTCTCAAGTATGTCAGACGGATCGAGTGTCTTGAAATCAGGACGTTCTTGAATCATCAGGGCTAGGGTGTCAAACAAACTGTCAAGTGATCTCAGGAGTGTCTTGACGACTTCATGCTTGGTGATATCAATGGCGCCGAGGGCTTGAAGCTCATTTGTGATGTCAGTGAGTCGATCAAACATGAGCTGGAGATTCTCATTGTCATTTCTCTTGAAGCGGTTGAAGAGGTTGCGAAGAACACTGATTCTCTGATCTCTCTGGGTTGAGACGCCTTCGTTGACCTTGGAGAGCCAGTCCCAGACTAGCTTAGATGTTTCCAAAGCACTCACGCGGCCATACTGTCCTTTGGTCAGATGACCACAGATGATATTCTTGGCAATAGAGTCTAGTTGAACGAACTTCTTGACATCAACAGCAGTGACACCTTCTCCAGCCTTGGGAACGCCGTTCTTGATGACATACCATAGGTCGACATCAATAGCTTCAAGATGCATGCGCATCTTATTCTTCTAGTAGGGATATTTAGTTCCATCAAAGACGGGGCACGCAGCGGAGACTTTAATTATCCCTGCAGTCGACATAGCTAAAACTCCAGGTGGTTAAACCGTATCACACAGAACAAGGGAGTACCTTGCTCTGATACCAACTGAAAGTGCTAGTGGTCGACTAGAGGGGGGGTGAATAGGCGATTTTTATGAAAGTCTTCAAAACATGTAAGTTTCGAAGACAAACGATAGAAATAAACCTATTACCATGCAGTGGAAGGTAGACTACACTAGGCAAACCATAGTCAAGTATTCAATGAAGTGAAAGCACAATGACTAATAGCAGCTAGGCAGTAAGGATCAGGTAGGAAGATATTGTGAAGCCAATCAGAACAAGTAATCACTCAGTGAAGCCAAATGGTGATGCAATCGTACAATGACTTCATAAGGACCAACAGTAAGTAAAGGGAAGGGAAGGATGAAACCAGTGACTCATTGAAGACAATGATTTGTTGGACCAGTTCCAGTTACTATGACAATTGTACGTCTGGTTAGGGAGGCTGAGATTCAACTCAGAAGACCTCGTCTTCACCTTATTCCCCTTGAGCTAAGGACACCCAGTCCTCGCCCAATCACTCTGGTAAGTCTTCAAGGTAGACTTCCAAACCTTCACAGACTTCGTTCACCGGCGATCCACAATGACTCTTGGATGCTCAGAACGCGACGCCTAACCGGCTGGAGGATTCACAGTCCTCAAGTGTAATAAGTCTTCAGATCACACAGACAGGAAGACTTAAGTGATGCCTAACACTCTTTGGCTCTGGTTGTTTAGGGCTTTATCCTCGCAAGGAATTCTCTCTCAAAAGCTTCGAGGTGGGTTGCTCTCAAACGACAAAAGCCGTACTCTAACTCTGAGCAGCCAACCGTTTATGGTTGTAGGGGGTGGGCTATTTATAGCCACTAGGCAACCTGACCTGATTTGTCCGAAATGACCCTGGGTCACTAAGGAACTGATACATGTTCCAACGGTTAGATTTAAAACACACACGACAGCTTTACTTGGGCTACAAGCAAAGCTGACTTATCCAACTCTGGACAAGATTTGCTCTCATAGTCTTCACTCGAAGATATAGGATTTTGGTTAAGCATCATGACTGGTTCTCTTGGACCCCACTTAACAGTACGGTGGTTCCTATGACTCAACAAAGAAAAACACAGAACGACGAAACTGCTAAGTCTTCGCGCTCCATAGACTTCACGCGATGTCTTCTCTTATCATAGTCTTCAATGTGAATGTCTTCACATACCACCTTTGACTTCAATGTCTTCATACATTTTTAGGGGTCATCTTTGGTAGGAAAACCGAATCAATGAGGGACTTCTACCTATGTTATCCTGCAATTCTCACAAACACATTAGTCCCTCAACTAGGTTTGTCGTCAATACTCCAAAACCAACTAGGGGTGGCACTAGATGCACTTACACAACCCAAATTTATTAATTCGACACAAGGGGAGACAAAGAATATTCTCAAGTATTAGCAACTAAGTTGTCAATTCAACCACACCTGGAAACTTAATATCTGCAGCAAAGTATTTAGTAGCAAAGTAGTATGATAGTAGCGGTAATGGTAGCAAAAGTAATAGTTTTGTTTTATTGAGATTGTAACAGTAGCAACGGAAAAGTAAATAAGCAAAGATCAATATGTGAAAAGCTCGTAGGCAATGGATCAGTGATGGATAATGATGTCGGATGCGATTCCTCATGCAATAGTTATAACATAGGGTGACACAGAACTAGCTCCAGTTCATCAATGTAATGTAGGCATCTATTCCGAATATAGTCATACGTGCTTATGGAAAAGAACTTGCATGGAATCTTTTGTCCTACCCTCCCGTGGCAGCGGGGTCCTATTGGAAACTAAGGGATATTAAGGCCTCCTTTTAATAGAGTACTGGACCAAAGCATTAACACTTAGTGAATACATGAACTCCTCAAATTACAGTCATCACCGGTAAGTATCCCGATTATTGTCACTTCGGGGTTAATGGATCATAACACATAATAGGTGACTATAGACTTGCAATATAGGATCAAGAACTCTCATATATTCATGAAAACATAATAGGTTCAGATCTGAAATCATGGCACTCGGGCCCTAGTGACAAGCATTAAGCATAGCAAAGTCATAGCAATATCAATCTCAGAACATAATGGATACTAGGGATCAAACCATAACAAAACTAACTCGATTACATGATAAATCTCATCCAACCCATCACCGTCTAGCAAGCCTACGATGGAATTACTCACGCACGGTGATGAGCATCATGAAATTGGTGATGGAGGAAGGTTGATGATGACGATGCGACGGATTCCCCTCTCCGGAGCCCCGAACAGACTCCAGATCAGCCCTCCCGAGAGAGATTAGGGCTTGGCGGCGGCTCTGTATCGTAAAACGCGATGAATCCTTCTTTCTTATTTTTTACCCGAACACGAATATATAGAGTTGGAGTTGAGGTCGGAGGAGCACCAGGGGGCCCACGAGGCAGGGGGCGTGCCCCCCACCCTTGTGGACAGGGTGTGGACCCCCTGACCTTGATTCTTTCGTCAGTATTTTTTATATATTCCAAAAATAATCTCCACTAATTTTCAGGTCATTCCAATAACTTTCATTTCTGCACAAAAATAACACCATGGCAATTCTGCTGAAAACAGCGTCAATCCGGGTTAGTTCCATTTAAATCATGCAAGTTAGAGTCCAAAACAAGGGCAAAAGTGTTTGGAAAAGTAGATACGTTTGAGACGTATGTGACGCCCCAAGACCGGAGCTTCAGATGCCTTCCAGGGTTTCCGGGTTTCGTCTTGTGATTTGTTTGGTTCGTTGCATCATGTGCATTGCATCATGTCATCATGCCATCATCTTATAAATCTTTTGCAACTAAACTAAATAAATTGCATGGATCTTTGGTCCATTTAAATCGAGGGAATTCACATGGTGATTCTCTTTATAACATATCCTCCCAATATTAGGGAGCTAAATAAAAATATTCCATTCGTTTGGATTTACCGCAAACACACTTGCAAATGTCCCAATGCCTTTCATATCTTAATTCTTGGTCTCCAACCTTGCCATATATTCTTTCTTCACTTTCCGGAGTTCCACCAAAAACCTCAACATTTTTGGACCCCCCTATCACCTACTTCATATGCGAAACCATTTGAATTAAATTCAAATGAGTTCGATTCAAACTTCACCCACATGTTCATTTCCATTTTTCTTGGATCAAGCTCATTTTTGCGAGTCTGAGAAAATTTACTTCCTGCCCAAACTCCACTATTATCCCTCTCGGCATTTCTTCCAAGTTTGGGTTTTCTTTGAAATCGTTAAAGAGAGAGAGTTTGAGGCAGAGGAGAGCCTGCCGCCAACTTGGGCCTCCTACCTCCCCGCACCAGGCCCAGCCAGGGTCGGCAGCGCAGCAAGGCCTCTTGCAGCCCATCAGCCAGCCCACCACCAAAGTGGCCCAAGGTCCACCTGCTAACCCTAGCCCGACAACATCTCCCTCGTTCCCCTCCAGTGCGCCGCCACCTCCCACGACAACAGTGAGCCCTGCTCGATCCCCTCGCGCACCCCATCTCCCTCGAACCCCCTCCTCCTCTTTCATTCCTTTTCCCTTGCGCCGCCAGAAGCTCCCTCGACCTCCCCTCGCCCGATCCCCATCTCTCCCTCCTCTCGCTGTCCTTGCAACGCACCAGGGAGAAGCCCCGCTCCCTCCTCCCGTCGCCTCTGCTCGACCCCGAGCGCCTGAGGCGTTTTCCTGCGTGCCTCCTCCGAGCACTGCGTCTTGCCAGTCTCCTCTGATCACGAGGTTGCTGCCGATGAACCTGGTCGCCATGGCGCCTCCTCGTCGGGAAGTCGTCCAAGTCCCGATGCCCCTTCACCGTCGACGACCAGCGCCATCGTCCGCTGCTTCCTGCGTTGAGGAGCCCCACTGCGCCAAGTCCCTGTGCTCGCGCCTCCTGCCCCACCGGCCATCTCCGCCGTTCTCGCCCTGGATCCGGCCAGAGCTTGCCTTCCATCTCCGGTTCCGCACCTCCCGCGCCCATTCCCGGTGCCGTTGGACCGCTGCTTCGTTCACCATCTCGTAAGCCGTCATGGCAGGCAGGAACCCTGGCTCCTCTTGCATCCGACGTGCCCTGCCTAGGCCTCCTGTTCATGTTGACCGGAAGACCGCACCGGTTGTTGCCAAGTAACACGACCCCGGAGTCCTCGGTCCGTCAAGTTCCACTATGAGACATACAACTACCGTCGACCTCGAAGACCTCGGATTCACCAAGTTCCCACGATGACAAGTGTGACCCTTCAGATGCGCCAAGTTCGTCTACACAAAAACGCCTCATGTCGGCAAGACCCGCAAGTCGGACCCCGAACGATCGACGTCTCGTGGACCGTGTACAACTACCGTCGCCCTGAAGACGTTGGAGTCATCAAGTACCTCTCCCAACGAACGTGAACGACTACCGTTGCAAGAACGGGACCGGAAAGTCCGAAGACCCCAAGTACCACGACACCGATGACATGAACATCTACGGAAACTCGTGCTTCAATAAACATGTACCACTACCATCGTCGAGATCGCGAGAACCTCTACCGTCGACCCTAGAGCATGCGAGATCGACTACTTCCACTACCACCGTCGCGAGAACACCTACTTCCCTCTACGAACGAGAATCATCCCCTTTGCACGCTCCGAAGGTATAACCCCGAGACGACGTCCGTGAACGAATGCTTGCGATGTTTGAGATGCTCGAGTTTGCACCGTGTCCAAATTGTCACTCGTTTCCTTGTCGCCAACTCGTGAGACACCCGGAATCCGGGATCACTACCCATCACCCTTGCATATTCCGCACTCTTATTCTTTTGCACCGGCCTTTCCACGAATTGCTGGATCATCTGAATGTGCCGTGGCACCATTCCCGTTGTCGTGGACATCGCACCCTTTTCGTTTCCGCCACGATGACAAATGCTTCATAATGCTCTTGTCAACTTTTCTTAAAATTGCATAAAACTTGAACATGTCATCCGCATCATGTTAACAACATTAAGATGGCTTAAATTGTTGTTTGCATTAAATTACTAATGCATATGGGGATTTACCGGGTTTGTTGTTTATTATACCTGGCCCCATTTAAATTGTTTAGATGGTATAGTTTTGTTATGTATCATATCTTGACATTCTTAACAACATTTAATATTGGTGAGTACATAACCGAGAGAGAACTAAATAATTGATGTGGTGTTCCGTCAATATGCAACCCGTTGCATATTGAACTCCACTTAATTTGTAGTTTTGGTTGTTGCACTTTGCCATGTCATGCATATTTAAACCGGACATGCATCATACTTGGTTGTGCATCATGCCATGCTTATGTGATGGTTGTTTACCATGTTGTTTGCTTTCTTTCCGGTGTTGCTTCTTCGGGTTAGTTCCGATAATGACGCGTTGTGAGGATTCATTCGACTACGTCCGTTTGTCTTCTTCATGGACTCGTTCTTCTTCCTTACGGGATCTCAGGCAAGATGACCATACCCTCGAAATCACTTCTATCTTTGGTTGCTAGTTGCTCGCTCTTTTGCTATGCCTATGCTGCGATACCTACCACTTGCTATATCATGCCTCCCATATTGCCATGTCAAGACTCTAACCCACCTTGTCCTAGCAAACCGTTGTTTGGCTAGGTTACCGCTTTGCTCAGCCCCTCTTATAGCGTTGCTAGTTGCAGGTGAAGATTGGAGTTTGTTCCTTGTTGGATCTTGGTTATTTTGTTGGGATATCACAATATCTCTTATTTAATAAATGCATCTATATACTTGGTAAAGGGTGGAAGGCTCGGCCTTATGCCTGGTGTTTTGTTCCACTCTTGCCGCCCTAGTTTCCGTCATACCGGTGTTATGTTCCTTGATTTTGCGTTCCTTACACGGTTGGGTTATAATGGGAACTCCTTGACAGTTCGCCTTGAATAAAACTCCTCCAGCAAGGCCCAACATTGGTTTTACCATTTGTCACCTAGCCTTTTCTTTCCCTTGGGTCGGTCGGCTCAAAGGTCATCTTTATTTAAACCCCCCCGGGCCAGTGCTTTTCTAAGTGTTGGTCCAACTGAGTGATGTCCGGGGCTACCAGGGGCAACTCTGGGCTGGCCTACCCGACGTCTTGCTCATCCAGTGTGCCCTGAGAACGAGATATGTGCAGCTCCTATTGGGATTTGTCGGCACATCTGGGTGGCTTTGCTGGTCTTGTTTTACCATTGTCGAGATGTCTTATAACCGGGATTCCGAGCCTGATCGGGTCTTCCTGGGAGAAGGAATATCCTTCATTGACCGTGAGAGCTTGTGATGGGCTAAGTTGGGACACCCCTGCAGGGATTTGAACTTTCGAAAGCCGTGCCCGTGGTTATGGGCAAATGGGAATTTGTTAATGTCCGGTTGTAGAAAACCTGAAACTTATCTTAACTAAAATGCATCAACCGCGTGTGTAACCGTGATGGTCTCTTTCCGGTGGTGTCCGGGAAGTGAACACGGTGTTGGAGTTATGCTTGAATGTAGGTTGTTCTAGGATCACTTCTTGATCATAGTTCATCGATCGTGCCTTTGCCTTCTCTTCTCGCTCTCATTTGCGTATGTTAGCCACCATACATGCTAGTGCTTGCTGTAGCTCCACCTCATACCTTTTACCCTACCTATAAGCTTAAATAGTCTTGATCGCGAGGGTGTGAGATTGCTGAGTCCCCGTGACTCACAGATACTTCCAAAACCAGTTTACAGGTGCCGATGATATTGTGCAGGTAACGCATCCGAGCTCAAGGAGGAGCTCGATGAAGATCATGTTCGTTATGTTGTTTCCGTTTCCAGTTGATCAGTAGTGGAGCCCAATTGGGACGATCGGGGATCTGTGTAGCTTTTGGGGTAGTCTTCTTTTATTTTGGTTCCGTAGTCCGACCTTGTTTGTATCTGGATGTTGTAATGCTTTATTCATGTATTGTGTGAAGTGGCGATTGTAAGCCAACTATGTACCTCTTATCCTATTCATTACATGGGTTGTGTGAAGATTACCTCACTTGCGACATTGCTTACAATGCGGTTATGCCTCTAAGTCGTGCTCCGACATGAGGGAGATATAGCCGCATCGTGGGTGTTACAACGTATCAACTCCGCCAAGCTTAAACCTTTGCTTGTCCTCAAGCAATTCAATTGACAAACTGAAAGTGATAAAGAAAAACTTTTACAAACTCAATTTTCTCTTGTTGTTGTAAATATGTAAAGCCAGCATTCAAGTTTTCAGCAAAGATTATGAACTGACCATATTCACAATAACATTTAGGTCTCATGTTTACTCATATCAATGGCATAATCAACTAGCGAGCAATAATAATAAATCTCGGATGACAACACTTCCTCAAAACAATCATAATATGATATAACAAGATGGTATCTCGCTAGCCCTTTCTGAGACCGCAAAACATAAATGCAGAGCACCCATGAAGATCAAGGGCTGACTGGAAATTGTAATTCATGGTAAAAGAGATCCAGTCAAGTCATACTCAATGTAAACTAATAATAATACATGCAAATGACAACGGTGCTCTCCAACTGGTGCTTTTTAATAAGAGGATGATGACTCAACATAAAAGTAAATGGATAAGCCCTTCGTAGAGGGAAGCAGGGATTTGTAGAGGTGCCAAAGCTCGATTTTGAAATAGAGATGAATAAAATTTTGAGCGGTATACTTTCATTGTCAACATAACAACCGAGAGATCTCGATATCTTTCATGCTACACACATTATAGGCGGTTCCCAAGCAGAATGGTAAAGTTTATACTCCCCCACCACCAACAAGCATCAATCCATGGCTTGCCCGAAACAACGGGTGCCTCCAACTAACAACAATCCTGGGGGAGTTTTGTTTGCAATTATTTTGATTTGATTTGAGCATGGGACTGGGCATCCCGGTGACCAGCCATTTTCTCATGAGTGAGGAGCGGAGTCCACTCCTCTTGAGAATAACCCGCCTAGCATGGATGATACAGACAACCCTAGTTGATACATGAGCTATTCGAGCATACAAAACAGAATTTCATTTGAAGGTTTAGAGTTTGGCACATACAAATTTACTTGGGACGACAGGTGGATACCGCATATAGGAAGGTATGGTGGACTCATATGGAATAACTTTTGGGGGTTTATGGAGTTGGATGCACAAGCAGTATTCTCTCTTAGTACAAGTGAAGGCTAGAAAGAGACTGGGAAGCGATCGGCTAGAGAACGACAACAGTCATGAACATGCATTAAAATTAATCAACACTGAATGCAAGCCTGAGTAGGATATAATTCACCATGAACATAAATATCGTGGAGGCTATGTTGATTTTGTTTCAACTACATGCGTGAACATGTGCCAAGTCAAGCCACTCGAATCGTTCAAAGGAGGATACCACCCTATCATACCACATCACAACCATTTTAATAGCATGTTGGCACGCAAGGTAAACCATTATAAACTCCTAGCAAATTAAGCATGGCATGGGCAACTATAATCTCTAATTGTCATTGCAAACATGTGAGACGTCTCCAATGTATCTATAATTTTTGATTGTTCCATGCTATTATATTATCTGTTTTGGATGTTAATGGGTTTTATTTTACACTTTTATATTATTTTTGGGACTAACCTATTAACCCAAGGCCCAGTGCAAATTGCTAATTTTTTTTGCCTATTTCAGTGTTTCGCAGAAAAGGAATATCAAACGGAATGAAACCTTCGGGAACATGATTTTTGGAACAAACATGATCCAGAGGACTTGGAGTGGAAGTCAAGAAGCAAACGAGGAGTCCACGAGGCAGGGGGCGCGCCTACCCACCTGGGCGCGCCCTCCCCCTTGTGGGCCCCTCATGGCTCAACCGACCTACTTCTTCCTCCTATATATACTCATATACCCTGAAAACATCGAGGAGCACCACGAAACCCTATTTCCACCGCTGCAACCTTCTGTACCCAAGAGATCCCATCTTGGGCCTTTTCCGGAGCTCTGCCGGAGGGGGCATCGATCACGGAGGGCCTCTACATCAACTCCATGGCCCCTCTGATGATGTGTGAGTAATTTACTTCAGACCTTCGGGTCCATAATTATTAGTTAGATGGCTTCTTCTCTCTCTTTGAATCTCAATACAAAGTTCTCCTTGATCTTCTTGTATATCTATTCGATGTAACTCTTTTTGCGGTGTGTTTGTCGAGATCCGGTGAATTGTGGGTTTACGATCAAGTCTATCTATGAACAATATTTGATTCTTCTCTGAAATCTTTTATGCATGATTGGTTATATTTGCAAGTCTCTTCAAATTATCAGTTTGGTTTGGCCTACTAGATTGATCTTTCTTGCAGTGGGAGAAGTGCTTAGCTTTGGGTTCAATCTTGTGGTGCTCGATCCCAGTGACAGACAGGGAAACGACACGTATTGTATTGTTGCCATAGAGGATAAAAAGATTGGGGTTTATATCATATTGCTTGAGTTTATCCCTCTACATCATGTCATCTTACCTAATGCGTTACTCTGTTCTTATGAACTTAATACTCTAGATGCATGCTGGATAGCGGTCGATGCGTGGAGTAATAGTAGTAGATGCAGGCAGGAGTCGGTCTACTTGTCACGGACGTGATGCCTATATACATGATCATGCCTAGATATTCTCATAATTATTTGCTTTTCTATCAATTGCTCGACAGTAATTTGTTCACCCACCGTAATACTTATGCTATCATGAGAGAAGCCACTAGTGAAACCTATGGCCCCCGGGTCTATTCTCCATCATATTAATCTTTCGTCAACAAGCTATTTCTATTACCGTTTATTTTGCAATCTTTCTTTTCAATCTATACAACGAAATACCAAAAATATTTATCTTATTATCTTTATCAGATCTCACTTTTGCAAGTGGCCTTGAAGGGATTGACAACCCCTTTATCGCGTTGGTTGCAAGGTTCTTGATTATTTGTGCAGGTACAAGGGACTTGTGTGTAGTCTCCTACTGGATTGATACCTTGGTTCTCAAAAACTGAGGGAAATACTTACGCTACTTTGCTGCATCACCCTTTCCTCTTCAAGGGAAACCAACGCATGCTCAAGAGGTAGCAAGAAGTATTTCTGGCGCCGTTGCTGGGGAGATCTACGCACAAGTCAAGAAATACCAAGTACCCATCACAAACTCTTATCCCTCGCATTACATTATTTGCCATTTGCCTCTCGTTTTCCTCTCCCCCACTTCACCCTTTCTGTTTTATTCACCCTCTTTTCCGTTCGCCTCTTTTCCCGCCCGTCTCTTTCCGCTTGTTCTTGTTTGCTTGTGTGTTGGGTTGCTTGCTTCGTCGTTATGGCTAGTCCTTTATCTACTCCTTTGTCTCCTGAGAATGAGGTCCTCAATTTTAAACAAAGGGAGGGAGAAAATCTAAAAGATGCTTGGTATAGAATTTGCAATGCGCAAAATAGATCTACTAGGAAGCTATCTACTTCCATTCTTCTTCTCAATTTTTATGTAGGCATCACTCCTTGGAATAGATATATTCTTGATACCATCACCGGAGGAAATTTCTTGGGTAGCCACACTTTTGATTCTTATAATGCTATGATAGATTTGTTTGGCACACCACCTCTCTTGGTTAATGGAACTATGTTAACTTTGGAACATGTTATGCAAAGGCTCGATATTATTGAAAATAAAATTGCCACTTTTGAATTGATTGAGAATTTGGATAAAAAGATCCACAACCAAATTACCCAATATGGATCTAGGTAGGAGTCATTCTGAAAAGTTTTAAAGAAAAAGAACCCGTAGTGAATGAAAGAATAGATCAAGATTCTGAAAGAATTGATAAGCTTGAGGGTATTATTACCAACTCAGGGTCCGCTTTTTCTGCTGTAAGGAATACTTCAAATCCTCCTACCAAAGTTGCCAAACTAATGTACGTTCCTAAAAATAAGGGTGAAACTTCTAGTAAGGAAAATGCGGATCTCAAATCCATAAGTGTTCACCCCAACTTTCTCGCTATCATTAAGGAACCTTTTGCTACAAATGATTTTCTTGATTTACTGCCTAAGAGTTTGATAATTAATAAAAAGAAGGAAACCCCCAAGGGTTATAAGCGTTCTATTGAAGAATTGCATACCAAAGATGACAATACCTAGATCTATCCTTGCTTTTATGCGTAGCTAGGGGCGTTAAACGATAGCGCTTGTTGGGAGGCAACCCAATTTTATTTTTGTTCCTTGTTTTTTGGTGCTGTTTAGTAATAAATAATTCATCTAACCTCTGTTTAGATGTGGTTTTATGCTTTTAATTAGTGTTTGTGCCAAGTAGAACCTTTGGGAAGACTTGGGGAAAGTCTTTGCGATCCTGCTGTAAAAAACAGAAACTTTAGCGCTCACGAGATTTGCTGCCACTTTTTACTAGAGAGTGATATTTAGTTAATTATTTTTGAAGATGATTAATAGATAAATTCTTCACGTCCAGAAATTTATTTTAGAATTCTTGGGGTTCCAGAAGTATTCGAAACCTACAGATTACTACAGACTGTTCTGTTTTTGACAGATTCTGTTTTTCGTGTGTTGTTTGCTTATTTTGATGAATCTATGGCTAGTAATAGAGTTTATGAACCATAGAAAAGTTGGAATACAATAGGTTTAACACCAATATAAATAAATAATGAGTTCATTACAGTACCTTGAAGTGGTGGTTTGTTTTCTTTTACTAACGGAGCTCACGAGATTTTCATTTAAGTTTTGTGTTGTGAAGTTTCAAGTTTTGGGTAAAGATTTGATGGATTATGGAACAAAGAGAGGCAAGAGCCTAAGCTTGGGGATGCCCAAGGCACCCCAAGGTAAAATCCAAGGACAACCAAAAGCCTAAGCTTGGGGATGCCCCGGAAGGCATCCCCTCTTTCGTCTTCGTCCATCGGTAACTTTACTTGGAGCTATATTTTTATTCACCACATGATATGTGTTTTGCTTGGAGCGTCTTGTATGATTTGAGTCTTTGATTTTTAGTTTACCACGACCATCCTTGCTTTACACACCTTTTGGGAGATACAAACATGAATCGGAATTTATTAGAATACTCTATGTGCTTCACTCATACCTTTTGAGCTAGATAATTTTGCTCTAGTGCTTCGCTTATATCTTTTAGAGCATGGTGGTGGTTTTAATTTATAAAAATTATTAATCTCTCATGCTTCACTTATATTATTTTGAGAGTCCCTTAGAACAGCATGGTAATTTGCTTTGGTTATGAATTTAGTCCTAATATGATAGGCATTCAAGATCGGTATAATAAAAACTTTCATAAAAAGTGCATTGAGTACTAGGAGAAGTTTGATACTTGATAATTGTTTTGAGATATAAAGGTGGTAATATTAGAGTGTGCTAGTTGAGTAGTTGTGAATTTGAGAAATACTTGCGTTGAAGTTTGCAAGTCCCGTAGCATGCACGTATGGTGACCGTTGTGTAACAAATTTGAAACATGAGGTGTTATTTGATTGTCTTCCTTTTGAGTGGTGGTCGGGGACGAGCGATGGTATTTTCCTACCAATCTATCCCCCTAGGATCATGCGCATAATGCTTGGTTTTTGATGACTTGTAGATTTTTGCAATAAGTATGTGAGTTCTTTATGACTAATGTTGAGTCCATGGATTATACGCACTCTCACCCTTCCATCATTGCTAGCCTCTTCGGTACCATGCATTGCCCTTTCTCACTTTGAGTGTCGGTGCAAACTTCGCCCGTGCATCCAAACCCCGTGATATGATACGCTCTATCGCACATAAACCTCCTTATATCTTCCTCAAAACAGCCACCATACCTACCTATTATGGCATTTCCATAGCCATTCCGAGGTATATTGCCATGCAACTTTCCACCGTTCCATTTATCATGACACACATCATCATTGTCATATTGCCTTGCATGATCATGCAGTTGACATCATATTTGTGGCAAAGCCACCATTCATAATTTTTCATACATGTCACTCTTGATTCATTGCCCTTCCCGGTACACCGCCGGAGGCATTCATATAGAGTCATACTTTGTTCTAGTATCGAGTTGTAATCATTGAGTTGTAAATAAATAGAAGTGTGATGATCATCATTAATAGAGCATTGTCCCCCAAAAAAAGAAAAAAAGGAGATATAAAAAGGGGCAATGCTACTATCCTTTTTTCCACACTTGTGCTTTAAAGTGGCACCATGATCTTTATGATAGAGAGTCTCTTGTTTTGTCACTTTCATATACTAGTGGGAATTTTTCATTATAGAACTTGGCTTGTATATTCCAACAATGGGCTTCCTCAAATTCCCTAGGTCTTCGTGAGCAAGCAAGTTGGATGCACACCCATTTAGTTTCTTTTGTTGAGCTTTCATACATTTATAGCTCTAGTGCATCCATTGCATGGCAATCCCTACTCCTTGCATTGACATTGATTGATGGGCATCTCCCTAGCCCATTGATTAGCCGCGTAGATGTGACACTTTATCCTTTTTTGTCTTCTCCACATAACCCCCATCATCATATTCTATTCCACCCATAGTGCTATATCCATGGCTCACGCTCATGTATTGCGTGAAAGTTGAAAAAAGTTTGAGATTACCAAAGTGTGAAACAATTGCTTGGCTTGTCATCGGGGTTGTGCATGATGAGAGCATTCTTGTGTGACGAAAATGGAGCATGACCAAACTATATGATTTTGTAGGGATGAACATTCTTTTGCCATGTTATTTTGAGAAGACATAATTACTTAGTTAGTATGCTTGAGGTATTATTATTTTTATGTCAATATTAGAATTTTGTCTTGAATCTTTCGGATCTGAATATTCATGCCACAATAAAGAGAATTACATTGAGAATTATGCTAGGTAGCATTCCACATCAAAATTCTGTTTTTATCATTTACCTACTCGAGGACGAGCAGGAATTAAGCTTGGGGATGCTTGATACGTCTCCAATGTATCTATAATTTCTTGATTGTTCCATGCTATTATATTATCTGTTTTGGATGTTAATGGGCTTTATTTTACACTTTTATATTATTTTTGGGACTAACCTATTAACCCAAGGCCCAGTGCAAATTGCTGTTTTTTTTTGCCTATTTCAGTGTTTCGCAGAAAAGGAATATCAAACGGATTGAAACCTTCGGGAGCATGATTTTTGGAACAAATGTGATCTAGAGGACTTGGAGTGGACGTCAAGAAACAAATGAGGAGTCCACGAGGCAAGGGCGCGCCCTCCCCTCGTGGGCCCCTTGTGGCTCAACTGACCTACCTCTTCCTCCTATATATACTCATATACCCTGAAAACATCGAGGAGCACCATGAAACCATATTTCCACCGTTGCAACCTTCTGTACCCAAGAGATCCCATCTTGGGACCTTTTCTGGAGCTCCTCCAGAGGGGGCATCGATCACGGACGGCCTCTACATCAACTCCATGGCCCCTCTGATGATGTGTGAGTAGTTTACTTTAGACCTTTGGGTCCATAGTTATTAGCTAGATGGCTTCTTCTCTCTCTTTGAATCTCAATACAAAGTTCTCCTCGATCTTCTTGGAGATCTATTTGATGTAACTCTTTTTGCGGTGTGTTTGTCGAGATCCGATGAATTGTGGGTTTATGATGAAGTCTATCTATGAACAATATTTGATTCTTCTCTGAAATCTTTTATGCATGATTGGTTATATTTGCAAGTCTCTTTGAATTATCAGTTTGGTCTGGCCTACTATATTGATCTTTCTTGCAATGGGAGAAGTGCTTAGCTTTGGGTTCAATCTTGCGGTGCTCGATCCCAGTGACAGAAAGGGAAACAACACGTATTGCATTGTTGCCATTGCTACCTCTTGAGCATTGCGTTGGATTTCCTTGGAGAGGAAAGGATGATGCAGCAAAGTAGCGTAAGTATTTCCCTCAGTTTTTGAGAACCAAGGTATCAATCCCGTAGGAGGCTACGCGCGAGTCCCTCGTACCTGCACAAAACAAATAACTCCTCGCAACCAACGCGATAAGGGGTTGTCAATCCCTTCACGGTCACTTACGAGAGTGAGATCTGATAGATATGATAGAATAATATTTTTGGTATTTTTGTGATAAAGATGCAAAGTAAAATAAAAAGCAAGGTAAAAAGCAAAGGAAATAACTAAGTATTAGAAGATTCATATGATGAAGATAGACCCAGGGGCCATAGGTTTCACTAGTGGCTTCTCTCAAGAGCATAAGTATTTTACGGTGGGTGAACGAATTACTGTTGAGCAATTGACAGAATTGAGCATAGTTATGAGAATATCTAGGTATGATCATGTGTATAGGCATCACGTCCGAGACAAGTAGACCGACTCCTGCCTGCATCTACTACTATTACTCCACTCATCGACCGCTATCCAGCATGCATCTAGAGTATTAAGTTCATGAAAACAGAGTAACGCCTTAAGCAAGATGACATGATGTAGAGGGATAAATTCATGCAATATGATAAAAAACCCATCTTGTTATCCTCGATGGCAACAATACAATACGTGCCTTGCTGCCCCTACTGTCACTGGGAAAGGACACCGCAAGATTGAACCCAAAGCTAAGCACTTCTCCCATTGCAAGAAAGATCAATCTAGTAGGCCAAACCAAACTGATAATTCGAAGAGACTTGCAAAGATAACCAATCATACATAAAAGAATTCAGAGAAGATTCAAATATTGTTCATAGATAATCTTGATCATAAACCCACAATTCATCGGTCTCAACAAACACACCGCAAAAAGAAGATTACATCGAATAGATCTCCACAAGAGAGGGGGAGAACATTGTATTGAGATCCAAAAAGAGAGAAGAAGCCATCTAGCTAATAACTATGGACCCGAAGGTCTGAGGTAAACTACTCACACTTCATCGGAGAGGCTATGGTGTTGATGTAGAAGCCCTCCGTGATGGATGCCCCCTCCGGCGGAGCTCCGGAACAGGCCCCAAGATGGGATCTCGTGGATACAGAAAGTTACGGCGGTGGAATTAGGGTTTTGGCTCCGTATCTGATCGTTTGGGGGTACGTAGGTATATATAGGAGGAAGGAGTACGTCGGTGGAGCAACAGGGGGCCCACGAGGGTGGAGGGCGCGCCTGGGGGGGGGGTAGGCGCGCCCCCTACCTCGTGGCCTCCCTGTTGGTTGCTTGACGTAGGGTCCAAGTCTCCTGGGTCTTGTTCGTTCCAAAAATCACGTTCCCGAAGGTTTCATTCCGTTTGGACTCCGTTTGATATTCCTTTTCTTCGAAACCCTAAAATAGGCAAAAAACAGCAATTCTGGGCTGGGCCTCCGGTTAATAGGTTAGTCCCAAAAATAATATAAAAGTGGATAATAAAGCCCAATAATGTCCAAAACAGTAGATAATATAGCATGGAGCAATCAAAAATTATAGATACGTTGGAGACGTATCAAGCATCCCCAAGCTTAATTCCTGCTCGTCCTCGAGTAGGTAAATGATAAAAAAGATAATTTTTGATGTGAAGTGCTACTTGGCATAATTTTAATGTAATTCTTCTTAATTGTGGCATGAATATTCAGATCCGAAAGATTCAACATAAAAGTTTAATATTGACATAAAAATAATAATACTTCAAGCATACTAACAAAGCAATCATGTCTTCTCGAAATAACATGGCCAAAGAAAGTTATCCCTACAAAATCATATAGTCTGGCTATGCTCTATCTTCACCACACAAAGTATTTAAATCATGCACAACCCCGATGACAAGCCAAGCAATTGTTTCATACTTTTGACATTCTCAAACTTTTTCAATCTTCACGCAATACATGAGCGTGAGCCATGGATATAGCACTATATGTGGAATAGAATGGTGGTTGTGGAGAAGACAAAAAGGGAGAAGATAGTCTCACATCAACTAGGCGTATCAACGGGCTATGGAGATGCCCATCAATAGATATCAATGTGAGTGAGTAGGGATTGCCATGCAACGGATGCACTAGAGCTATAAGTATATGAAAGCTCAACAAAAGAAACTAAGTGGGTGTGCATCCAACTTGCTTGCTCATGAAGACCTAGGGCATTTTGAGGAAGCCCATCATTGGAATATACAAGCCAAGTTCTATAATGAAAAATTCCCACTAGTATATGAAAGTGACGAAATGAGAGACTCTCTATCATGAATATCATGGTGCTACTTTGAAGCACAAGTGTGGTAAAGGATAGTAACATTGTCCCTTCTCTCTTTTTCTCTCATTTTTTTATTTGGGCCTTTTCTCTTTTTTTATGGCCTCTTTTCTTTCCTTTTTTTTTCGTCCGGAGTCTCATCCCGACTTGTGGGGGAATCATAGTCTCCATCATCCTTTCCTCACTGGGACAATGCTCTAATAATGATGATCATCACACTTTTATTTTCTTACAACTCAACAATTACAACTCGATACTTAGAACAAAATATGACTCTATATGAATGCCTCCGGCGGTGTACCGGGATATGCAATGAATCAAGAGTGACATGTATGAAAGAATTATGAATGGTGGCTTTGCCACAAATACGATGTCAACTACATGATCATGCTAAGCAATATGACAATGATGGAGTGTGTCATAATAAACGGAACGGTGGAAAGTTGCATGGCAATATATCTCGGAATGGCTATGGAAATGCCATAATAGGTAGGTATGGTGGCTGTTTTGAGGAAGGTATATGGTGGGTGTATGATACCGGCGAAAGGTGCGCGGTATTAGAGAGGCTAGCAATGGTGGAAGGAAGAAAAGTGCGTATAATCCATGGACTCAACATTAGTCATAAAGAACTCATATACTTATTGCAAAAATCTACAAGTTATCAAAGCAAAGTATTACGCGCATGCTCCTAGGGGGATAGATTGGTAGGAAAAGACCATCGCTCGTCCCCGACCGCCACTCATAAGGAAGACAATCAAAAAATAAATCATGCTCCGACTTCATCACATAACGGTTCACCATACGTGCATGCTACGGGAATCACAAACTTTAACACAAGTATTTCTCAAATTCACAACTACTCAACTAGCACAACTTTAATATCACCATCTTCATATCTCAAAACAATTATCAAGCATCAAACTTCTCATAGCATTCAACACACTCATAAGAAAGTTTTTACTATTCTTGAATACCAAGCATATTAGGATTATTTAAGCAAATTACCATGCTATTTAAGACTCTCAAAATAATCTAAGTGAAGCATGAGAGATCAATAGTTTCTATAAAACAATTCCACCACCGTGCTCTAAAAAATATAAGTGAAGTACTAGAGCAAAACTATATAACTCAAATGATATAAGCGAAGCACATAGAGTATTCTAACAAATTCCAAATCATGTATGGCTCTCTCAAAAGGTGTGTACAGCAAGGATGATTGTGGTAAACTAAAAAGCAAAGACTCAAATCATACAAGACGCTCCAAGCAAAACACATATCATGTGGTGAATAAAAATATAGCTCCAAGTAAAGTTACCGATAGAAGTAGACGAAAGAGGGGATGCCTTCCGGGGCATCCCCAAGCTTTGGCTTTTAGGTGTCCTTAGATTATCTTGGGGGTGCCATGGGCATCCCCAAGCTTAGGCTCTTGCCACTCCTTGTTCCATAATCCATCAAATCTTTACCCAAAACTTGAAAACTTCACAACACAAAACTTAAAGTAGAAAATCTCGTGAGCTCCGTTAGCGAAAGAAAACAAAAGACCACTTCAAGGTACTGTAATGAACTCATTATTTATTTATATTGGTGTTAAACCTACTGTATTCCAACTTCTCTATGGTTTATAAACTATTTTACTAGCCATAGATTCATCAAAATAAGCAAACAACACACGAAAAACAGAATCTGTCAAAAACAGAACAGTCTGTAGTAATCTGTAGCTAGCGCAAGATCTGGAACCCCAAAAATTCTAAAATAAATATCTGGACATGAGGAATTTATCTATTAATCATCTTCAAAAATAATTAACTAAATATCACTTTCCAAATAAAAATGGCAGCAGTTCTCGTGAGCGCTAAAGTTTCTGTTTTTTACAGCAAGATAACAAGACTTTCCCCAAGTCTTCCCAACGGTTCTACTTGGCACAAACACTAATTAAACACAAAAAACACAACCAAAACAGAGGCTAGGTAAATTATTTATTACTAAACAGGAGCAAAAAGCAAGGAATAAAAATAAAATTGGGTTGCCTCCCAACAAGCGCTATCGTTTAACGCCCCTAGCTAGGCATAAAAAGCAAGGATAGATCTAGGTATTGCCATCTTTGGTAGGCAATCCATAAGTGGCTCTCATAATAGATTCATAAGGTAATTTAATTTTATTTCTAGGAAAGTGTTCCATGCCTTTCCTTAACGGAAATTGGAATCTAATATTTCTTTCCTTCATATCAATAATTGCACCAATCGTTCTAAGTAAAGGTCTACCAAGAATAATAGGACATGAAGGATTGCAATCTATGTCAAGAACAATAAAATCTACGGGCACATAATTCCTATTTGCGACAATAAGAACATCATTGATTCTTCCCATTGGTTTCTTAATAGTGGAATCCGCAAGGTGCAAGTTTAAAGAGCAATCATCAAAATCACGGAAACCTAACAAATCACACAAAGTCTTTGGAATCGTGGAAACACTAGCACCCAAATCACATAAAGCATAGAACTCATGATCTTTAATCTTAATTTTAATAGTTGGTTCCCACTCATCATAAAGTTTTCTAGGGATAGAAACTTCCAACTCAAGTTTTTCTTCATAAGATTGCATCAAGGCATCAACGATATGTTTAGTAAACGCTTTATTTTGACTATAAGCATGAGGAGAATTTAGCACGGATTGCAACAAGGAAATACAATCAATCAAAGAGCAATTTTCATAATTAAATTCCTTGAAATCCAAAATAGTGGGTTTAGCAACATCTAGGGTTTTAATTTCTTCAATCCCACTTTCATCAAATTTAGCATCAAGATCTAAAAACTCCGAATTTTTGGAACGCCTTCTAGGTAAAGGTGGATCATATTCAGTCCCATCATTATCAAGATTCATATTGCAAAACAAAGATTTAATAGGGGACACATCAATAACTTTTAGATCTTCATCTTTATTTTCATAGGAACTAGAAGAACACGCTCTTATAAAGGCATCTTTCTTAGCACGCATCCTAGCGGTTCTTTCTTTGCACTCATCAATGGAAATTCTCATGGCTTTGAGAGACTCATTGATATCATGCTTAGGAGGAATAGATCTAAGCTTTCAAAGAATCAACATCAAGAGAAATTCTATCAACGTTCCTAGCCAACTCATCAATCTTAAGCAATTTTTCTTCAATCAAAGCATTGAAATTCTTTTGCGAAGTAATAAATTCTTTAATATTAGATTCAAAATCAGAGGGCATCTTATTATAATTTCCATAAGAATTGTTGTAGGAATTACCATAATTATTAGAGGGATTACTAGGATAAGGCCTAGGATTAAAATTCCCTCTATACGCGTTGTTACCAAAATTCTTCCTACCAACAAAATTCACATCCATAGATTCATTATTATTCTCAATCAAAGTAGACAAGGGCATATCATTAGGATCAGAAGAAACACTCTTACTAGCAAATAATTTCATAAGTTCATCCATCTTTCCACTCAAAACATTAATTTCTTCTATCGCATGCACCTTTTTATTAGTAGATCTTTCAGTATGCCATTGAGAATAATTAACCATAATATTATCTAGGAGTTTAGTAGCTTCTCCTAAAGTTATTTCCATAAAAGTGCCTCCCGTGGCTGAATCTAAAAGATTTCTAGAAGCAAAATTCAATCCGGCATAAAATTTTTGTATAATCATCCACAATTTCAAACCATGAGTAGGGCAATTACGTATCATTAATTTCATCATCTCCCAAGCTTGTGCAACATGTTCATGATCAAGTTCCTTAAAATTCATAATATCGTTTCTAAGGGAGATGATCTTAGCGGGAGGAAAATACTTAGAGATAAAAGCATCTTTGCACTTGTTCCAAGAATCAATATTATTTTTAGGCAAAGACGAAAACCAAGCTTTAGCACGATCTCTAAGCGAAAAAGGAAATAGCTTCAACTTAACAATATCATTATCCACATCTTTATTCTTTTGCATATCACACAAATCAATGAAGCTATTTAGATGGGTAGCGGCATCTTCACCAGGAAGGCCGGAAAATGGATATTTCATGACAAGATTCAGCAAAGCAACATTAATTTCACAAGATTCAGCATCGGTAAGAGGAGCAATCGGAATGCTAATAAAATCATTGTTGTTGGTATTGGTAAAGTCACACAATTTAGTGTTATCTTGAGCCATCATGACAAGCAAGGAATACAACACACAAGCAAACAAAAAGCAAAGGGCAAAAAGAGGCAAATAGAGAAAGAGAGGGAGGATAGAGAGAGAAAGGGCGAATAAAACGGCAAGGGTGTAGTGGGGGAGAGGAAAACAAGAGGAAAATGACAAATAATGTAATGCGGGAGATAAGGGTTGTGATGGGTACTTGGTATGTTGATTTTTGCGTAGACTCCCCGGCAACGTCGCCAGAAATCTTCTTGCTACCTCTTGAGCATTGCGTTGGATTTCCTTGAAGAGGAAAGGATGATGCAGCAAAGTAGCATAAGTATTTCGCTCAGTTTTTGAGAACCAAGGTATCAATCCAGTAGGAGGCTACGTGCGAGTCCCTCGTACCTGCACAAAACAAATAACTCCTCGCAACCAACGCGATAAGGGGTTGTCAATCCCTTCACGGTCACTTACGAGAGTGAGATCTAATAGATCTGATAGAATAATATTTTTGGTATTTTTGTGATAAAGATGCAAAGTAAAATAAAAGCAAAGGAAATAACTAAGTATTGGAAGATAATATGATGAAGATAGACCCGGGGGCCATAGGTTTCACTAGTGTCTTCTCTCAAGAGCATAAGTATTTTACAGTGGGTGAACGAATTACTGTTGAGCAATTGATAGAATTGAGCATAGTTATGAGAATATCTAGGTATGATCATGTGTATAGGCATCACATCCGAGACAAGTAGACCGACTCCTGCCTGCATCTACTACTATTAATCCACTCATCGACCGCTATCCAGCATGCATCTAGAGTATTAAGTTCATGAAAACAGAGTAACGCCTTAATCAAGATGACATGATGTAGAGGGATAAATTCATGCAATATGATAAAAAACCCATCTTGTTATCCTCGATGGCAACAATACAATACGTGCCTTGCTGCCCCTACTGTCACTGGGAAAGGACACCGCAAGATTGAACCCAAAGCTAAGCACTTCTCCCATTGCAAGAAAGATCAATCTAGTAGGCCAAACCAAACTGATAATTCAAAGAGACTTGCAAAGATAACCAATCATACATAAAAGAATTTAGAGAAGATTCAAATATTGTTCATAGATAATCTTGATCATAAACCCACAATTCATCGGTCTCAACAAACACACCGCAAAAAGAAGATTACATCGAATAGATCTCCACAAGAGAGGGGGAGAACATTGTATTGAGATCCAAAAAGAGAGAAGAAGCCATCTAGCTAATAACTATGGACCCGAAGGTCTGAGGTAAACTACTCACACTTCATCGGAGAGGCTATGGTGTTGATGTAGAAGCCCTCCGTGATGGATGCCCCCTCCGGCGGAGCTCTGGAACATGCCCCAAGATGAGATCTCGTGGATATAGAAAGTTACGGTGGTGGAATTAGGGTTTTGGCTCCATATCTGATCATTTGGGGGTACGATGGTATATATAGGAGGAAGGAGTACGTCGATGGAGCAACAGGGGGCCCACGAGGGTGGAGGGCGCCCTTGGGGGGGGGGGGGGTAGGCGCGCCCCCTACCTCGTGGCCTCCCTGTTGGTTTCTTGATGTAGGGTCCAAGTCTCCTGGGTCTTGTTCGTTCCAAAAATCACGTTCCCGAAGGTTTCATTCCGTTTGGACTCCGTTTGATATTTCTTTTCTTCGAAACCCTAAAATAGGCAAAAAAACAATAATTCTGCGCTGGGCCTCCGGTTAATAGGTTAGTCCCAAAAATAATATAAAAGTAGATAATAAAGCCCAATAATGTCCAAAACAGAAGATAATATAGCATGGAGCAATCAAAAATTATAGATACGTTGGAGACGTATCAGCCATCGAGGATAAAAAGATGGGGTTTATATCATATTGCTTGAGTTTATCCCTCTACATCATGTCATCTTACCTAATGTGTTACTTTGTTCTTATGAACTTAATACTCTAGATGCATGCTGGATAGCGGTCGATGTGTGGAGTAATAGTAGTAGATGCAGGCAGGAGTCGGTCTACTTGTCACGAATGTGATTGAAGGAAATATGCCCTAGAGGCAATAATAAAGTTATTATTTATTTCCTTATATCATGATAAATGTTTATTATTCATGCTAGAATTGTATTAACCGGAAACATAATACATGTGTGAATACATAGACAAATAGTATGTCACTAGTATGCCTCTACTTGACTAGCTCGTTGAATCAAAGATGGTTAAGTTTCCTAGCCATAGACATGAGTTGTCATTTGATTAACGAGATCACATCATTAGAGAATGATGTGATTGACTTGACCCATTCCGTTAGCATAGCACTTGATCGTTTAGTTTGTTGCTATTGCTTTCTTCATGACTTATACATGTTCCTATGACTATGAGATTATGCAACTCCCGTTTACTGGAGGAACACTTTGTGTGCTACCAAACATCACAACATAACTGGGTGATTATAAAGGTGTTCCACAGGTGTCTCCGAAGGTACTTGTTGGGTTGGCGTATTTCGAGATTAGGATTTGTCACTCCGATTGTCGAAGAGGTATCTCTGGGCCCACTCGGTAATGCACATCACTATAAGCCTTGCAAGCATTGCAACTAATGAGTTAGTTGCGGGATGATGTGTTACGGAACGAGTAAAGAGACTTGCCGGTAACGAGATTGAACTAGGTATTGAGATACCAACGATCGAATCTCGGGCAAGTAACATACTGATGACAAAGGGAACAACGTATGTTGTTATGCGGTCCGACCGATAAAGATCTTCGTAGAATATGTAGGAGCCAATATGAGCATCCAGGTTCCTCTATTGGTTATTGACCGGAGACGTGTCTCGGTCATGTCTACATAGTTCTCGAACCCATAGGGTCCGCATGCTTAACGCTACGATGGCAGTTATATTATGAGTTTATATGTTTTGATGTACCGAAGGAGTTCGGAGTCCCGGATGAGATCGAGGACATGATGAGGAGTCTCGAAATGGCCAAGACGTAAAGATCAATATATTGGACGACTATATTCGGACTTCGGAAAGGTTCCGAGTGATTCGGGTATTTTTCGGAGTACCGGAGAGTTACGAGAATTCGCCGGGGAGTATATGGGCCTTATTGGGTCACATATTATGATTGCATATGATGTTTATCTTTTATGCATCTTATTTTGCTTAGTTCAACGGTAGCTTTATAAGATGATCCCTTACTAAAATTTCAATGTATAAGTGTTCTCCCTGAGTATGCACCGTTGCCAAAGTTCATCGTGCCCAGACACCACGTGATGATCGGGTGTGATAAGCTCTACGTCCATCTACAACGGGTGCAAGCCAGTTTTGCACACGCAGAATACTCAGGTTAAACTTGACGAGCCTAGCATATGCAGATATGGCCTCAGAACACTGAGACCGAAAGGTCGAGCGTGAATCATATAGTAGATATGGTCAACATAATGATGTTCACCATTGAAAGCTACTCCATTACACGTGATGATCGATTATGGTTTAGTTGATTTGGATCACGTGATCACTTAGATGATTAGAGGGATGTCTATCTAAGTGGGAGTTCTTAAGTAATATGATTAATTGAACTTTAATTTATCATGAACTTAGTCCTGGTAGTATTAGCATATCTATGTTGTAGATCAATAGCTCGCGTTTAGCTCCCCTGTTTTATTTTTGATATGTTCCTAGAGAAAATTAAGTTGAAAGATGTTAGTAGCAATGATGCGGATTGGATCCGTGATCTGAGGATTATCCTCATTGCTGCACAGAAGAATTATGTCCTTAATGCACCGCTAGGTGACAGACCTATTGTAGGAGCAGATGCAGACGTTATGAACGTTTGGCTAGCTCAATATGATGACTACTTAATAGTTTAGTGCACCATGCTTAATGGCTTAGAATCGGGGCTTCAAAGATGTTTTGAACGCCATGGAGCATATAAGATGTTCCAAGAGTTGAAATTGGTATTTCATACTCATGCCAGTGTCGAGAGGTATGAGACCTCTGACAGTACTTTGCCTACAAGATGGAGGAGAATAGCTCAACCAGTGAGCATGTGCTCAGATTGTCTGAGTACTACAATTGCTTGAATCAAGTGGGAGTTAATCTTCCAGATAAGAGAGTAATTTACAAAGTTCTCTAGTGACTATCACCGAGTTACTAGAACTTAGTGATGAACTATAATATACAAGGGATGACAAAAGTAATTCCCAAGCTCTTCATGATGCTGAAATCGACGAAGGTAGAAATCAAGAAAAGCATCAAGTGTTGATGGTAAACAAAACCACTAGTTTCAAGTAAAGGGACAAAGGGAAGAAAGGGGAACTTCAAGAAGAACGGCAAGCAAGTTGCTACTCAAGTGAAAAACCCAAGTCTGGACCTAAGCCTGAAACTGAGTGCTTCTACTGCAAAGGGACTGGTCATTGGAAGCGGAACTACCCCAAGTACTTGGCGGATAAGAAGGATGGTGAAGTTAACAAAGGTATATTTGATATACAGATTATTGATGTGTATTTTACTAGTGTTCGTAGCAACCCCTCGGTATTTGATACTGGTTCAGTTGCTAAGAGTAGTAACTCGAAACGGGAGTTGCGGAATGAATAGAGAATAGTTAAGGGTGAAGTGGCGATGTGTGTTGGAAGTGGTTCCAAGATTGATATGATCATCATCGCACACTCCCTATACTTTCGGGATTAGTGTTGAACCTAAATAAGTGTTATTTGGTGTTTGCGTTGAGCATGAATATGATTTGATCATGTTTATTGTAATACGGTTATTCATTTAAGTAAGAGAATAAATTGTCGTTCTGTTTACATGAATAAAACCTTATATGGTTACACACCCAATGAAAATGGTTCATTGGATCTCGATCGTAGTGATACACATATTCATAATATTGAAACCAAAAGATGCAAAGTTAATAATGATAGTGCAACTTATTTGTGGCACTAACATTTAGGTCATATTGGTGTAAAGCGCATGAAGAAAAACCATGCTGATGGGCTTTTGGAATCACTTGATTATGAATCAGTTGATGCTTGCGAACCATGCCTCATGGGCAAGATGACTAAGACTCCGTTCTCCAGAACAATGGAGCAAGCAACATATTTGTTGGAAATCATACATACTGATGTAGGTGGTCTGATGAATATTGAGGCTCGCGGCAGGTATCATTATTTTCTGATCTTCATAGATGATTTGAGCAGATATGAGTATATCTACTTGATGAAACACAAGTCTGAAACATTTGAAAAGTTCAAAGAATTTCAGAGTGAAGTGGAGAATCATCATAACAAAATAAAAGTTTCTACGATATGATCGCAGAAGTAAAATATTTGAGTTACGAGTTTGGCCTTCAGTTAAAACAATGTGAAATAGTTTCACTACTCACGCCACCTGGAACCACAGTGTAATGGTGTGTCCGAACGTCGTAACCGTGCTTTATTAGATATGGTGTGATCTATGACGTCTCTTACTGATTTACCGCTATCGTTTTAGGGTTATGCATTAGAGACAGCTACATTCACGTTAAATAGGGCACCATCTAAATCCGTTGAGACGACACCGTATGAACTATGGTTTGGCAAGAAACATAAGCTGTCGTTTCTTAAAGTTTGAGGTTGCAATGCTTATGTGAAAAAGTTTCAACCTGATAAGCTCAAACCCAAATCGGAGAAGTGCGTCTTCATAGGATACCTAAAAGAAAATGTTGGGTACACCTTCTATCACAGATCCGAAGGCAATATATTCATTGCTGAGAATGGATCCTTTCTAGAGAAGGAGTTTTCTCGAAAGAAGTGACTGGGAGGAAAGCAGAACTTGATGAGGTAACTGTACCTGCTCCCTTATTGGAAAGTAGTTCATCACAGAAATCTGTTCCTGTGACTACTACACCAATTAGTGAGGAAGCTAATGATGATGATCATGTAACTTCAGATCAAGTTACTACCGAACCTCGTAGGTAAACCAGAGTGAGATCCGCACCAGAGTGGTACGGTAATCCTGTTCTAGAGATCATTTTACTTGACCATGACAAACCTACGAACTATGAGGAAGCGATGATGAGCCCAGATTCCGCGAAATGGCTTGAGGCCATGAAATCTGAGATGAGATCCATGTATGAGAGCAAAGTATGGACTTTGATTGACTTGCCCAATGACCGGCGAGCCATTGAGATTAAATGGATCTTCAAGAGGAAGACGGATGCTGATAGTAGTGTTACTATCTACAAAGCTAGAATTGTCGCAAAAAGGTTTTCGACAAGTTCAAGGTGTTGACTATGATGAGAGTTTCTCACTCATATCTATGCCTAAGTCTGTCCAAATCATGTTAGCAATTGCCGCATTTTATGAAATCTGGCAAATGGATAAACAAAACTGCATTCCTTAATGGATTTATTAAAGAAGAGTTGTATATGATGCAACCAAAAGGTTTTGTCAATCCTAAAGGTACTAACAAAATATGCAAGCTCCAGCGATCCATCTATGGACTGGTGCAAGCATCTCAGAGTTGGAATATATGCTTTGATAAGTTGATCAAAGCATATAGTTTTATACAGACTTGCGGTGAAGCCTGTATTTACAAGAAAGTGAGTGGGAGCACTACAGCATTTCTGATAAGTATATGTGTATGACATATTGTTGATCGGAGATAATGTAGATTTATTCTGCAAAGCATAAAGGAATGTTTGAAAGGAGTTTTTCAAAGAAAGACCTCGGTGAAGCTGCTTACATATTGAACATCAAGATCTATAGAGATAGATCAAGATGCTTGATAAGTTTTTCAATGAGTACATACCTTGACAAGATTTTGAAGTAGTTCAAAATGGAACAGTCAAAGAAGGAGTTCTTACCTATGTTACAAAGGTGTGAAGTTGAGTAAGACTCAAAACCCGACCACGACAGAAGATAGAGAGAGAATGAAAGTCATTCCCTATGCCTCAGACATAGGTTCTATAAAGTATGCCATGCTGTGTATCAGACCTATTGTATACCCTACCCTGAGTTTGGCAAGGGAGTGCAATAGTGATCTAGGAGTAGATCACTGGACATTGGTCAAAATTATCCTTAGTGGAATAAGGATATGTTTCTCGATTATGGAGGTGACAAAAGGTTCGTCGTAAAGGGTTACGTCGATGCAAGTTTTGACACTGATCCAGATGACTCTAAGTCTCAATCTAGATACATATTGAAAGTGGGAGCAATTAGCTAGAGCAGCTCCGTGCAGAGCATTGTTGACATAGAAATTTGCAAAATACATACGGATCTGAATGTAGCAGACCCGTTGACTAAACTTCCCTCACAAGCAAAACATGATCACACCTTAGTACTCTTTGGGTATTAATCACATAGCGATGTGAACTAGATTATTGACTCTAGTAAACCCTTTGGGTGTTGGTCACATGACGATGTGAACTATGGGTGTTAATCACATGGTGATGTGAACTATTGATGTTAAATCACATGGCGATGTGAACTAGATTATTGACTCTAGTGCAAGTGGGAGACTGAAGGAAATATGCCCTAGAGGCAATAATAAAGTTATTATTAATTTCTTTATATCATGATAAATGTTTATTATTCATGCTAGAATTGTATTAACCGGAAACATAATACATGTGTGAATACATAGACAAACAGTATGTCACTAGTATGCCTCTACTTGACTAGCTCGTTGAATCAAAGATGGTTAAGTTTCCTAGCCATAGACATGAGTTGTCATTTGATTAATGAGATCACATCATTAGAGAATGATGTGATTGACTTGACCCATTCTGTTAGCATAGCACTTGATCGTTTAGTTTGTTGCTATTGCTTTCTTCATGACTTATACATGTTCCTTTGACTATGAGATTATGCAACTCCTGTTTACCGGCGGAACACTTTGTGTGCTACCAAACGTCACAATGTAACTGGGTGATTGTAAATGTGCTCTACAGGTGTCTCCGAAGGTACTTGTTGGGTTGGCATATTTCGAGATTAGGATTTGTCACTCTGATTGTCGGAGAGGTATCTCTGGGCCCACTCGTTAATGCACATCACTATAAGCCTTGCAAGCATTGCAACTAATGAGTTAGTTGCGGGATGATGTGTTACGGAACGAGTAAAGAGACTTGCGGTAACGAGATTGAACTAGTTATTGAGATACCGACGATCGAATCTCGGGCAAGTAACATACCGATGACAAAGGGAACAACGTATGTTGTTATGCGGTCTGACCGATAAAGATCTTCGTAGAATATGTAGGAGCCAATATGAGCATCCAGGTTCTGCTATTGGTTATTGACCGGAGACGTGTCTCGGTCATGTCTACATAGTTCTCGAACCCGTAGGGTCCGCACGCTTAACGCTACGATGATAGTTATATTATGAGTTTATATGTTTTGATGTACCGAAGGAGTTCGGAGTCCCGGATGAGATCGGGGACATTATGAGGAGTCGCGAAATGGCCGAAACGTAAAGATCGATATATTGGACGACTATATTCGGACTTCGGAAAGGTTCCGAGTGATTCGGGTATTTTTCGGAGTACCGGAGAGTTACGGGAATTCGTCGGGGAGTATATGGGCCTTATTGGGCCATACGGGAATAGAGGAGATAGGCCAAAAGGAAGGAGGCCTGCGCCCCCCCTCTGGTCCGAATTGGACAAGGGGTGCAACCCCCTTTTCCTTCTCCCTCTCGTCCTCTTTCCTTCTCTCCTACTCCAACAAGGAAAGGAGGAGTCCTTCTCCCGGTGGGAGTAGGACTCCCCCCTTGGTGCGCCCTCCTCCTAGGCCGGCCGCCTCCCCCCTTGCTTCTTTATATACGGGGGCAGGGGGGCACCCCAAAGACACACAAGTTGATCAAGTTGATCGTCTCTTAGCCGTGTGCGGTGCCCCCTCCATCATAGTCCACCTCGATAATATTGTAGCGGTGCTTAGGCGAAGCCCTGCGTCGGTAGATCATCAACATCGTCACCACGCCGTCGTGCTGATGAAACTCTCCCTCAACACTCGGCTGGATCGGAGTTCGAGGGACGTCATCGGGCTGAACGTGTGCTGAACTCGGAGGTGCCGTACGTTCGGTACTTGATCGGTCGGATCGTGAAGACGTACGACTACATCAACCGCGTTGTGCTAACGCTTCCGCTTTCGGTCTACGAGGGTATGTGGACAACACTCTCCCCTCTCGTTGCTATGCATCACCATGATCTTGCGTGTGCGTAGGATTTTTTTTGAAATTACTACGTTCCCCAACAGTGATGCCTATATACATGATCATGCCTATATATTCTCATAATTATTCGTTTTTATATCAATTGCTCAAAAGTAATTTGTTCACCCACCATAATACTTATGCTATCTTGAGAGAAGCCACTAGTGAAACCTATGGCCCCCGGGTCTATTCTCCATCATATTTATCTTCCGTCAACAAGCTATTTCTATTACCTTTTACTTTGCAATCTTTACTTTCAATCTATATCATAAAAATACCAAAAATATTTATCTTATCATTATTATCTCTATCAGATCTCACTCTCGTAAGTGACCGTGAATGGATTGACAACCCCTTTATCGCGTTGGTTGTGAGGTTCTTATTTGTTTGTGTAGGTATGAGGGACTTGTGTGTGGCCTCCTACTAGATTGATACCTTGGTTCTAAAAAACTGAGGGAAATACTTACGCTACTTTGCTGCATCACCCTTTCCTCTTCAAGGGAAAACCAACGCAGTGCTCAAGAGGTAGCAACATGTTTCATTCATAATAGGCTGAATCAGGGCTTTTCTCATCTCAACCAGTTCATCATATATCGTCATTATTGCCTTTCACTTGCACGACCGAATGGTGTGGATAATAATAATAGTGCACGTGCATTGGACTAAGCTGGAATCTGCAAGCATTCAATTCAAGGGAGAAGACAAGGCAATATGGGCTCTTTGTTAGATCAACAATAATGCATATGAGAGCCACTCAACATTTTCATTATGGTCTTATCCTCTCGACCCCCAAAGAAAAAGAAAAGAAACAAAACTATTTACACGGGAAAGCTCCCAACAAGCAAAAGAAGAACGAGAAATCTTTTTGGGTTTTCTTTTTAATTACTACTACTACAAGCATGGAAAATAAACTAGCTAAAAGCTAAAACTATTTTTTTTTGGTTTTTCTTAAGGTTTTTCAAACACACAAGAAGAAAGCTTAAAAAGAAAATAAACTAGCATGGATGATACAATGAAAAAGTATGAGCACCGACAACTGGCATGAGTGTGTGAACATGAATGTAATGTCAGTGAGAAATACGTACTCCCCCAAGCTTAGGCTTTTGGCCTAAGTTGGTCTAGGGCCATGGCTCAAAGCTGCCCTCTCCGGTGTACTGAGGAGGGTCCTCGGGTTGCCACTGGTTGGCGATCTCCTCCGGATCCGACTGATAAACAGACTGGCAGTGAGGATCAGATAGTGGCTTCGGCTCTGGAGCTAATGTCAGGCTCTGGTATGCCTAAACGGCCTCTGGCAAAACAAGGTACGTGCCTGAAAATATGTTGAACAAAGAGGGAGCAGGCAAGGTAATAGTCTCAAAGTGATTCTTATTAAATATCAATCTATAGTTAAGCATATTCTTCTGATTCTTAACAATAAAATCATGTGCCACCATGCTCTTATAATCTAGAAAAATATGAGGTAGCAACTTTTCCTCTTTCTCATAATGCCTAATAGGTATGTTAAAGTGTGCAGCAAGGCGCGAGGCGAAGATGCCTCCCAAGACAGGACCCTTTGTATGGTTTAGATTTAACCGTTTAGCAACAATAGCGCCTAAACTGAAAGTGGTATCACGAAACAAAGCATGGTGCAAAATAACAATATCATGGGCACTAAGATTTCCACAATTCCCACGACCAATTAAGCATCTACTAGCAAATATTGCAAAGTAACGTAGAACAGGAAAATGTATGCTAGTGATTCTTGCATCAGAAACTTTCCTCGTTTCCTCTACAACAATTGTATCAATAAATCCCTCCACATCATTACGATGTGGTTCCTCTATGCTGCCCTCAAAGGGTATCCTACAAACCCTGCAAAAATCATAAAGCGACATCTCCTTATGCTCATCATATAAATAAAATTCCACCGAAGGTGGTGATCTCCTAGCATGGAAATGAAAATTTTGCACAAAAATATTGGTGAGTATGAGATACTGTTCACGCTGGTCGTGGAGGAAGTCGGTGAGGCCTGCATTCTCAGCCAAAATAATAAAAATGTTCATAAATACCGGCTTCTCTCAAGAACTCATCACAAGGCCATTCACATGGCCGAACCTCCGCAGTACGAGGGAGATTATACTTGGGCTTCTTATTTTCTTCACTTTGCTTATCCTTAGAGCTTCGGCTCGATGATCCCCTCAAGATTCTCTTCATCTTTTTCTGAAAATTTCTGAAAATTTTAGTAACTTCAAAATAAAAGTGAACCAAACTCAACAAAATTGATAACAACTACTCCTACAAGTGTCTAGAGGTTATATCATGTATTAAAACTACTTTTGACCACATAAATTTGACATGAAAGCTCAAGAACAGGGTCCTAAGCAGCAAAAATTTGTAATAAATAAAGCACTAGAACAAAAACTAATTGGACCATTGGAGGAGCACATATCGAAGAACAATCCCCCAAAGCAGTTTTGTGGATGGAGCTTTGAGCAAGGAGATAGAAAGTGGCAGCAAGATGAGCTAGAACTCGGGTTTGAGCTGGTGGATGATTTTTTCTGGAGGAAGACGAAGTGTGTGGGTGCAAGAATAAGCGGAGGGGACCCACGTCGGGTCCACGAGGCAGGGGGCGTGCCTAGGGGGTGGGCGCGCCCTCCACCCTCGTGGGCACACGGTGGGTCCCCCTGATGTGTTCTCGGTGCCAATAATTCTTAAATATTTTGGAAAAAATCATATTTCATTTTCAGGGCATTTAGAGAACTTTTATTTTCGGGGTATTTTTTATTGCAAGGATAATTCATAAAACAGACAGAAAATACTATTTTTTCTTTATTAAAACTAAATAACAGAAAGTAAAAAGAGGGTGCAGAAAGTTGCGCTTTCTAACTTCATCCATCTCATGCTCATCAAAAGGAATCCACTAACAAGGTTGATCAAGTCTTGTTAACAAACTCATTCCGAATCGCAATGAAACCGGAGAAATTTCGAATAACACTAGGTCACCTCAACGGGGATATGCACATCCCCAGAAATAAGAATATCATATTTCTTCTTGATAGTATGAAGAGGAAATTCAAAACCTCCAATAATAATCATTGAAAATTTTCCAATGGAATTGATACTATGGACTTGAGGTTATTTCCTCGGAAAGTGTACCGTATGCTCATTACCATTAACATGAAAAGTGACATTGCCTTTGTTGCAATCAATAACAGCCCCTGAAGTATTCAAAAAGGGTCTACCAAGGATAATCGACATACTATCATCCTCGAGAATATCAAGAATAACAAAGTCCGTTAAAATAGTAACATTTGCAACCACAATAGGCACATCCTCACAAATACCGACAGGTATAGCTATTGATTTATCAGCCATTTGCAAAGATATTTCAGTAGGTGTCAACTTATTCAAATCAAGTCTACGATATAAAGAGAGAGGCATAGCACTAACACCGGCTCCATGATCACATAAAGCAGTTTTAACATAGTTTCTCTTGATGGAGCATGGTATAGTTGGTACTCCTGGATCTCCAAGTTTCTTTGGTATTCCACCCTTAAAAGTGTAATTAGCAAGCATGGTGGAAATTTCAGCTTCCGGTATCTTTATTTTATTAGTAACAATATCCTTCATGTACTTAGCATAAGGGTTCATTTTAAGCATATCAGTCAAACGCATACGCAAAAAGATAGGTCTAATCATTTCAGCAAAGCGCTCAAAATCCTCATCATCCTTTCTCTTGGATGGTTTAGGAGGAAAATGCATGGGTTTCTGAACCCATGGTTCTCTTTCTTTACCGTGCTTCCTAGCAATGAAGTCTCTCTTATCATAACGTTGATTCTTTGATTGTGGGTTATCAAGATCAACATCAGGTTCAATCTCTACATCATTATCATTGCTAGGTTGAGCATCAATATGAACATCATCATTAACATTATCACTAGGTTCATGTTCATTACCAGATTGTGTTTCAGCATCCGAAATAGAAATATCATTGGGATTCTCAGGTGTGTCAACAACAGGTTCACTAGAAGCATGCAAAGTTCTATCATTTTTCTTCTTCTTCCTTTTTGAAGGACTAGGTGCATCAACATTAGTTCTCTAAGAATCTTGCTCAATTCTCTTAGGGTGGCCCTCGAGATACAAAGGTTCTTGAGTCATTTTACCCCCTCTAGTCATAACTCTAACATCATTATCATTTTTCTTCTTGTTTAATTCATTGAGCAAATCATTCTGAGCCTTAAGCACTTTTTCTACTTGAGTGGTAACCATAGAAGCATGTTTACTAATAAGTTTAAGTTCACCTTTAACTCTAGACATATAATCACTCAAGTGTTCAATCATATAAGCATTACGTTTCAATTGTCTACCAACATAAGCATTGAAGTCTTCTTGCTTAACAATAAAATTATCAAACTCATCCAAGCATTGGCTAGCAAACTTAGTAGATGGGATTTCATATTTATCAAATCTATAGAGAGAATTTACCTTTACTACCTGTGTCGGGTTATCAAGACCATGTATTTCTTCAATAGGTGGTAAATTCTTAACATCTTCAGCTTTAATACATTTTTCTTTCATAGGTTTCTTTGCCTCTTGCATATCTTCAGGACCGAGAAATAGAATACCCCTTTTCTTCGGAGTTGGCTTAGGAGTTGGTTCAGGAAGTGTCCAATCATTTTCATTACTCAACATATTATTAAATAGCAATTCAAGTTGATCAACAGTTCTTTCCCTGAAAACACAACCAGCACAACTATCCAGGTGGTCTCTGGAAGCATCAGTTAGTCCATTATAAAAGATATCAAGTATTTCATTTTTCTTGAGAGGATGATCAGGCAAAGCATTAAGTAATCGGAGAAGCCTCCCCCAAGCTTGTGGGAGACTCTCTTCTTCAATTTGCACAAAATTATATATTTCCCTTAAGGCAGCTTGTTTCTTATGAGCGGGGAAATATTTAGTAGAGAAGTAATAAATCATATCCTGGGGACTACGCACACAATGAGGATCAAGAGAATTAAACCATGTTTTAGCATCACCCTTTAATGAGAATGGAAACAACTTAAGGATAAAGTAATAGTGAGTTTTCTCATCATGAGTAAACAGGGTGGCTATATCATTTAATTTAGTAAGATGTGCCACAACAGTTTCAAATTCATAGCCATAAAAAGGATCGGATTCAACCAAAGTAATTAACTCGGGATCGACAGAGAAATCATAATCCTTATCAGTAATAAAGTTACGTGAAGTAGCAAAAGCAGGGTCATATATCATACTAGCATTCAAGGATTTTTCTTTCAGCTTAGCTAATAATTTCTTAAGATCATATCTATCATTGCAAGCTAAGAAGTCTCTAGCAGTTTCTTCATCTATAACATAACCCCCAGGCACAACAGACAATTCATATCTAGGGGGAGAATCTTCATCATCACTTTCATCAATATTATCAGTTTCAATAATTTCATTCTCTCTAACCCTAGCAAGTTGTTCATCAAGAAATTCACCTAGTGGCACAATATTATCAAGCATAGAAGTAGTTTCATCATAAGTATCATGCAAAGTAGAAGTGGCATCATCAATAACATACGACATATTAGAATGAATAGTAGGTGTAGGTGTCGCAAGTTTACTCAAAATAGAAGGTGAATCAAGTGCAGAGCTAGATGGCAGTTCCTTACCTCCCCTCGTAGTTGAGGAAATTTTTTTGGTTCTTTTATCATTCAAGTTCTTCATAGTGATTAGCAGATATAAATCCCAAGTGACTCAAAGAATAGAGCTATGCTCCCCGGCAACGGCGCCAGAAAATAGTCTTGATAACCCACAAGTATAGGGGATCACAACAATTTTCGAGGGTAGAGTATTCAACCGAAATTTATTGATTCGACACAAGGGGAGCTAGAGAATATTCTCAAGTATTAGCAGCTGAGTTGTCAATTCAACCACACCTGGAATACTTAATATCTACAGCAAAGTATTTAGTAGCAAAGTAGTATGATAGTAGCGGTAACGGTAGAAAAAGTAATAGTTTTGGTTTTATAGAGATTGTAATAGTAGCAACGGAAAAGTAAATAAGCAAAGATCAATATGTGAAAATCTCGTAGGCAATGAATCAGTGATGGATAATGATGTTGGATGCGATTCCTCATGCAATAGTTATAACATAGGGTGACACGGAACTAGCTCCAGTTCATCAATGTAATGTAGGCATGTATTCCAAATATAGTCATACATGCTAATGGAAAAGAACTTGCATGACATCTTTTGTCCTACCCTCCCGTGGCAACGGGGTCCTATTGGAAACTAAGGGATATTAAGGCCTCCTTTTAATAGAGTACAGGACCAAAGCATTAACACTTAGTAAATACATGAACTCCTCAAACTACGGTCATCACCGGTAAGTATCCCGATTATTGTCACTTCGGGGTTAACGGATCATAACACATAATAGGTGACTATAGACTTGCAAGATAGGATCAAGAACTCTCATATATTCATGAAGACATAATAGGTTCAGATCTGAAATCATGGCACTCGGGCCCTAGTGACAAGCATTAAGCATAGCAAAGTCATAGCAACATCAATCTCAGAACATAATGGATACTAGGGATCAAACCCTAATAAAACTAACTCGATTACATGATAAAGCTCATCCAACCCATCACCGTCCAGCAAGCCAATGATGGAATTACTCACACACGGCGGTGAGCATCAAGAAATTGGTGATGGAGGAAGGTTGATGATGACGATGCCGACGGATTCTGTCTCCGGAGCCCCGAACGGACTCTAGATCAGCCCTCTCGAGAGAGATTAGGGCTTGGCGACGGCTCCGTATCGTAAAACGCGATGAATCCTTCTCTGTTATTTTTTCTCCCCGAACACGAATATATAGAGTTGGAGTTGAGGTCGGAGGAGGACCAGGGGGCCCACGAGGCAGGGGCGCGCGCCTAGGGGGCAGGCGCGCCCCCACCCTCGTGGACAGGGTGTGGGCCCCTGGCCTTGATTCTTTTGCCAGTATTTTTATATATTCCAAAAATAATCTCCGTTGATTTTCAGGTCATTCTGAGAACTTTTATTTCTGCACAAAAATAACACCATGGCAATTCTGCTGAAAACAACGTCAGTCCGGGTTAGTTCCATTCAAATCATGCAAGTTAGAGTCCAAAACAAGGGCAAAAGTGTTTGGAAAAGTAGATACGTTGGAGACGTATCAGCGGCATTAGTGCAGTAGACTGCTATTCAAAGAGAGATGAAGCTATGATCGTCGAAACCAAAAACTTACAACACGAATGTTGTGAGGAACTGCGAGATTAGGCTGCTGGTCAAAGGAAGTTTCAAATGATTGATCGTGCGCCACGAATCTGATAAAATTCATCCAGAATAGCTCCAAACAGGAACGCAAGATTAAGAACTTATGACCGACGAAACTACGAACCGATCGCCTGAATGGAACCATAGCATCGAGGTGCATATTTTTCGTGTAGAGCTTACCTCGAACCGAAGCACCGTTGTGTAGATCAGAGGGAGGAGATTAGATAGGAGTGATACGTCTCCAACGTATCTATAATTTTTGATTGCTCCATGCCATATTATCTACTATTTTGGACTATATTGGGCTTTATTTTCCACTTTTATATTATTTTTGGGACTAACCTATTAACCAGAGTCCCAGCCCAAAATTGTTGTTTTTTGCCTATTTCAGTGTTTTGGATAAACAGAATATCAAACGGAGTCCAAACAGAATAAAATCTTCGGGAACGTGATTTTCTCACCGAACGTGATCCAGGAGACTTGGACCCTACTCCAGGGAGTCAAAGAGGAGGTCACGAGGGTGGGGGGCGCCCCCCCTAGGGCACGCCCCCTGCCTCGTGGGCCCCTCGGTGCTCCACCGACGTACTCCTTCCTCCTATATATACCTACGTACCCCCAAACGATCAGAACAAGAGCCAAAAACCTAATTCCACCGCCACAACTCTCTGTATCCATGAGATCCCATCTTGGGGCCTGTTCCGGAGCTCCGCCGGAAGAGGGCCGTCATCATGGAGGGCTTCTACATTATCCTAGCCCCTCCGATGAAGTGTGAGTAGTTTACCTCAGACCTTCGGGTCCATAGTTAGTAGCTAGATGGCTTCTTCTCTCTTTTTGGATCTCAATACAAAGTTCTCCCCCTCTCTTGTGGAGATCTATTCGATGTAATCTTCTTTTTGCGGTGTGTTTGTTGAGACCGATGAATTGTGGGTTTATGATCAAGTCTATCTATGAATAATATTTGAATCTTCTCTGAATTCTTTTATGTATGATTGGTTATCTTTGCAAGTCTCTTCGAATTATCCGTTTGGTTTGGCCAACTAGATTGGTAGTTCTTGCCATGGGAGAAGTGCTTAGCTTTGGGTTCGATCTTGCGGTGTCCTTTCCCAGTGACAGAAGGGGCAGCAAGGCACGTATTGCATCGTTGCCATCGAGGATAACAATATGGGGTTTATTTCATATTGCATGAATTTATCTCTCTACATCATGTCATCTTGCTTAAGGCGTTACTCTGTTTTTAACTTAATACTCTAGATGCATGCTGGATAGCGGTCGATGAGTGGAGTAATAGTAGTAGATGCAGAATCGTTTCGATCTACTTGTCACGGACGTGATGCCTATATACATGATCATGCCTAGATATTCTCATAACTATGCTCAATTCTGTCAATTGCTCAACAGTAATTTGTTCACCCACCATAGAATACTTATGCTCTTGAGAGAAGCCACTAGTGAAACCTATGGCCCCCGGGTCTATTCTCATCATATCAATCTCCATCACTTTAATCTTGCTTTGCTTTTTACTTTGCTTTTACTTTTTACTTTGCATCTTTATACCAAAATACCAAAATATTATATCTATCAGATCTCACTCTCGTAAGTGACCGTGAAGGGATTGACAACCCCTAATCGCGTTGGTTGCGAGTAGCTATCGCTTTGTGCAGGTACGAGGGACTTGAGCGTGGCCTCCTACTAGATTGATACCTTGGTTCTCAAAAACTGAGGGAAATACTTACGCTACTCTGCTGCATCATCCCTTCCTCTTCGGGGAAAACCAACGCAAGCTGAAGACGTAGCAAGAAGGATTTCTGGCGCCGTTGCCGGGGAGTCTACGCAAAAAGTCAACATACCAAGTACCCATCACAATCCCTATCTCTCGCATTACATTATTTGCCATTTGCCTCTCGTTTTCCTCTCCCCCACTTCACCCTTGCCGTTTTATTCGCCCTCTCTCTCTCTATCCTCCCTCTCTATTTGCCTCTTTTTGCCCGCTTGCTTTTTGTTTGCTCGTGTGTTAGATTGCTTGTTTGTCGCGATGGCTCAAGATAATACTAAATTGTGTGACTTCACCAATACCAATAATAATGATTTCCTTAGCACTCCGATTGCTCCTCTTACCGATGCTGAATCTTGTGAAATTAATACTGCTTTGTTGAATCTTGTTATGAAAGATCAATTCGCCGGCCTTCCTAGTGAAGATGCCGCTACTCATCTGAATAGCTTCGTTGATTTATGTGATATGCAAAAGAAAAAGATGTCAATAATGATGTCGTTAAATTGAAGCTATTTCCTTTTTCGCTTAGAGATCGTGCTAAAGCTTGGTTTTCGTCTTTGCCTAAGAATAGTATTGATTCATGGAACAAGTGCAAAGATGCTTTTATCTCTAAGTATTTTCCTCCCGCTAAGATCATCTCTCTTAGAAACGATATTATGAACTTTAAACAACTTGATCATGAACATGTTGCACAAGCTTGGGAGAGAATGAAATTAATGATACGTAATTGCCCTACTCATGGTTTGAATTTGTGGATGATCATACAAAATTTTTATGCCGGATTGAATTTTGCTTCTAGAAATCTTTTAGATTCGGCCGCGGGAGGCACTTTTATGGAAATCACTTTAGGAGATGCTACTAAACTCCTAGATAATATTATGGTTAATTATTCTCAATGGCATACTGAAAGATCTTCTAATAAAAAAGTGCATGCGATAGAAGAAATTAATGTGTTGAGTGGAAAGATGGATGAACTTATGAAATTATTTGCTACTAAGAGTGTTTCTTCTGATCCTAATGATATGCCTTTGTCTACTTTGATTGAGAATAACAATGAATCTATGGATGTGAATTTTGTTGGTAGGAATAATTTTGGTAACAACGCTTATAGAGGGAATTTTAATCCTAGGCCATATCCTAGTAATCCTTCTAATAATTATGGGAATTCCTACAACAACTCTTATGGAAATTATAATAAGATGCCCTCTGAATTTGAGAATAGTGTTAAAGAGTTTATGAATTCACAAAAGAATTTTAATGCTTTGCTTGAGGAGAAATTGCTTAAAGTTGATAATTTGGCTAGGAACGTTGATAGAATTTCTCTTGAGGTTGATTCTTTAAAGCTTAGATCTATTCCTCCTAAGCATGATATCAATGAGTCTCTCAAAGCCATGAGAATTTCCATTGATGAGTGCAAGGAAAGAACCGCTAGGATGCGTGCTTCCAAAGATGCCTTTATTAAAGCGTGTTCCTCCAATTCCTATGAAAATCAAGATGAAGATCTAAAAGTTATTGTGTGTCTCCTATTAAATCTTTGTTTTGCAATATGAATCTTGATGAAACTGAATATGATCTTCCTTTACCTAGAAGGCGTTCTAAAAATTCGGAGTATTTAGATCTTAATGATGAAATTGATGAAAGTGGGATTGAAAGAAATAAAAATCTAGATGTTGCTAAACCCACTATATTGGATTTCAAGGAATTTAATTATGAAAGTTGCTCTTTAATTGATTGTATTTCCTTGTTGCAATCCGTGCTAAATTCTCCACATGCTTATAGTCAAAATAAAGCCTTCACCGAACATATTGTTGATGCCTTGATGCAATCTTATGAAGAAAAACTTGAGTTGAAAGTTTCTATCCCTAGAAAACTCTATGATGAGTGGGAACCAACTATTAAAATTAAAATTAAAGATCATGAGTTTTATGCTTTGTGTGATTTGGGTGCTAGTGTCTCTACTATTCCCAAGACTTTGTGTGATTTGCTAGATTTCCGTAATTTTGATGATTGCTCTCTAAACTTGCATCTTGCGGATTCCACTATTAAGAAACCTATGGGAAGGATTAATGATGTTCTTATTGTTGCAAATAGGAATTATGTGCCCGTAGATTTCATTGTTCTTGATATAGATTGCAATCCTTCTTGCCCTATTATTCTTGGTAGACCTTTCCTTAGAACGGTTGGTGCGATTATTGATATGAAGGAAGGGAATATTAGATTTCAATTTCCATTAAAAAAGGGCATGGAACACTTTCCAAGAAAGAAAATAAAATTACCATATGAAACTATCATGAGAGCCACTTATGGATTGCCTACCAAAGATGGCAATACCTAGATCTATCCTCGCTTTTATGCCTAGCTAGGGGCGTTAAACGATAGCGCTTGTTGGGAGGCAACCCAATTTTATTTTTATTCCTTGCTTTTTGCTCCTGTTTAGTAATAAATAAATTATTTAGCCTCTGTTTTGGTTGTGTTTTTTGTGTTTAATTAGTGTTTGTGCCAAGTAGAACCGTTGGGAAGACTTGGGGAAAGTCTTGTTGAACTTGCTGTAAAAAACAGAAACTTTAGCGCTCACGAGAACTGCTGTCATTTTTATTTGAAGAGTGCTATTTAGTTAATTTTTTTAAGATGATTAATAGATAAATTCCTCACGTCCAGCAATTTATTTTAGAATTTTTGGGGTTCCAGATCTTGCGCTAGCTACAGATTACTACAGACTGTTCTGTTTTTGACAGATTCTGTTTTTCGTGTGTTGTTTGCTTATTTTGATGAATCTATGGCTAGTAAAATAGTTTATAATCCATAGAGAAGTTGGAATACAGTAGGTTTAACACCAATATAAATAAAGAATGAGTTCATTACAGTACCTTGAAGTGGTCTTTTGTTTTCTTTCGCTAACGGAGCTCACGAGTTTTCTATTTTGAGTTTTGTGTTGTGAAGTTTTCAAGTTTTGGGTGAATTCTTTTGATGGATCATGGAACAAGGAGTGGCAAGAGCCTAAGCTTGGGGATGCCCATGGCACCCCCAAGATAATCCAAGGACACCAAAAAGTCAAAGCTTGGGGATGCCCCGGAAGGCATCCCCTCTTTCGTCCACTTCCATCGGTAATTTACTTGGAGCTATATTTTTATTCACCAACATGATATGTGTTTTGCTTGGAGCGTCTTGTATTATTTGTGTCTTTGTGTCTTAGTATGCCACAATCATCCTTGCTGTACACACCTTTTGAGAGAGCCATACATGAATTAAAATTTGATAGAATACTCTATGTGCTTCACTTATATCTTTTGAGCTAAGTAGTTTTGCTCTATGTGCTTCACTTATATCTTTTGAGCTAAGTAGTTTTGCTCTATGTGCTTCACTTATATCTTTTGAGCGTTATAATTTTGCTCTATGTGCTTCACTTAGATCTTTTAGAGTACGGTGGTGGATTTGTTTTAAAGAAACTATTGATCTCTCATGCTTCACTTAAACTATTTTGAGAGTCTCTTAATAGCATGGTAATTTGCTTAATAATAATATGCTTGGTATTCAAGATTTGTGAAACTTTCTTTTGAGTGTGTTGAATACTAAGAAAATATTGAAGCATGATAATTGTTTTGAGATATGGAGGTGATAATATTAAAGTCATGCTAGTTGAGTAGTTGTGAATTTAAAGAATACTTGTGTTAAAGTTTGTGATTCACGTAGCATGCACGTATGGTGAACCGTTATGTGATGAAGTCGGAGCATGATTTATTTATTGATTGTCTTCCTTATGAGTGGCGGTCGGGGACGAGCGATGGTATTTTCCTACCAATCTATCCCCCTAGGAGCATGCGCGTAATACTTTGCTTTGATAACTTCTAGATTTTTGCAATAAGTATATGAGTTCTTTATGACTAATGTTGAGTCCATGGATTATACGCACTCTCACCTTTCCACCTTTGCTAGCCTCTCTAATACCGCGCACCTTTCACTGGTATCACACCTACCATATACCTTCCTCAAAACAGCCACCATACCTACCTATTATAGCATTTCCATAGCCATTCCGAGATATATTGCCGTGCAACTTTCCACCATCCAGTTCATCATGACACATTCATCATTGTCATATTGCTTAGCATGATCATGTAGTTGACATAGTATTTGTGGCAAAGCCACCCTTCATAATTTCTTCATACTTGTCACTCTTGATTAATAGCATATCCCGGTACACCGCCGGAGGCATCCACATAGAGTCATACTTTGTTTTAGAATCGGGTTGTAATCATTGAGTTGTAAATAAATAAAAGTGTGATGATCATCATTCAATAGAGCATTGTCCAAAAAAAGAGAAAGGCCAAAGAAATAAAAAGAAGGTCCCAAAAAGAAAATAAATAAAAAGGGGCAATGCTACTATCCTTTTTTCCACACTTGTGCTTCAAAGTAGCACCATGATATAGCGAGTCTCATATATTGTGCTTCAAAGTAGCACCATGTTCTTCATATAGAGAGTCTCATATGTTGTCACTTTCATATACTAGTGGGAATTTTACATTATAGAACTTGGCTTGTATATTCCAATGATGGGCTTCCTCAAAATTTCCCTAGGTCTTTGTGAGCAAGCAAGTTGGATGCACACCCACTTAGTTTCTTTTGTTGAGCTTTCATACATTTATAGCTCTAGTGCATCCGTTGCATGGCAATCCCTACTCACTCACATTGATATTTATTGATGGGCATCTCCATAGCCCGTTGATACACCTAGTTGATGTGAGACTATCTTCCCCTCCTTTTTGTCTTCTCCACAACCACTATTCTATTCCACCTATAGTGCTATATCCATGGCTTACGCTCATGTATTACGTGAAGATTGAAAAAGTTTTGAGAAAGTTAGAGTATGAAACAATTGCTTGGCTTGTCATCGGGGTTGTGCATGATTTAAATACTTTGTGTGGTGAAGATGGAGCATAGCCAGACTATATGGTTTTGTAGGGATAACTTTCTTTGGCCATGTTATTTTGAGAAGACATAATTGCTTTGGTAGTATGCTTGAAGTATTATTATTTTTATGTCAATATAAACTTTTGTCTTGAATCTTTCTAATCTGAATATTCATACCCCAATTAAGAAGATTTGCATTGAAATTATGCCAAGTAGCACTCCGCATCAAAAATTCTCTTTTTATCATTTACCTACTCGAGGACGAGCAGGAATTAAGCTTGGGGATGCCTGATACGTCTCCAACGTATCTATAATTTTTGATTCCTCCATGCTATATTATCTACTGTTTTGGACTATATTGGGCTTTATTTTCCACTTTTATATTATTTTTGGGACTAACCTATTAACCGGAGGCCCAGCCCAGAATTGTTGTTTTTTTGCCTATTTCAGTGTTTCGGATAAACATAATATCAAACGAAGTCCAAACAGAATAAAATCTTCGGGAACGTGATTTTCTCACCGAACGTGATCTAGGAGACTTGGACCCTACTCCAGTGAGTCAAAGAGGAGGTCACGAGGGTGGGGGGCACGCCCCCCTAGGGCTCGCCCCCCTAGGGCGCGCCCCCTGCCTCATGGGCCCCTCGGTGCTCCACCAACGTACTCCTTCCTCCTATATATACCTACATACTCCCAAATGATTAGAACATGAGCCAAAAACCTAATTCCACCACCGCAACTTTCTGTATCCACGAGATCCCATCTTGGGGCCTGTTCCGGAGCTCCGCCGGAAGAGGGCCGTCATCACGAAGGGCTTCTACATCATCCTAGCCCCTCCGATGAAGTGTGAGTAGTTTACCTCAGATCTTTGGGTCCATAGTTAGTAGCTAGATGGCTTCTTCTCTCTTTTTGGATCTCAATACAAAGTCCCCCCCCTCTCTTGTGGAGATCTATTCGATGTAATCTTCTTTTTGCGGTGTGTTTGTTGAGACCGATGAATTGTGGGTTTATGATCAAGTCTATCTATGAATAATATTTGAATCTTCTCTGAATTCTTTTATGTATGATTGGTTATCTTTGCAAGTCTCTTCGAATTATCTGTTTGGTTTGGCCAACTAGATTGGTAGTTCTTGCCATGGGAGAAGTGCTTAGCTTTGGGTTCGATCTTGCGGTGTCCTTTCCTAGTGACAGAAGGGGCAGCAAGGCACGTATTGCATCGTTGCCATCGAGGATAACAAGATGGGGTTTATTTCATATTGCATGAATTTATCTCTCTACATCATGTCATCTTGCTTAAGGCGTTACTCTGTTTTTAACTTAATACTCTAGATGCATGCTGGATGGCGGTCGATGAGTGGAGTAATAGTAGTAGCTGCAGAATCGTTTCGATCTACTTGTCACGGACGTGATGCCTATATACATGATCATGCCTAGATATTCTCATAACCATGCTCAGTTCTGTCAATTGCTCAACAGTAATTTGTTCACCCACCATAGAATACTTATGCTCTTGAGAGAAGCCACTAGTGAAACCTATGGCCCCCGGGTCTATTCTCATCATATCAATCTCCATCACTTTAATCTTGCTTTGCTTTTACTTTTTACTTTGCATCTTTATACCAAAAATATTATATCTATCAGATCTCACTCTCGTAAGTGACCGTGAAGGGATTGACAACCCCTAATCGTGTTGGTTGCGAGTAGCTATCGCTTTGTGCAGGTACGAGGGACTTGAGCGTGGCCTCCTACTGGATTGATACCTTGGTTCTCAAAAACTGAGGGAAATACTTACGCTACTCTGCTGCATCATCCCTTCCTCTTCAGGGAAAACCAACGCAAGCTCAAGACGTAGCAAGCAGCTTACTGGAGGTTGAAGAGGACCTCACGTAATCACCTCGCATCCCTCCCGTCTCCACTTGTGCAAGGGCCCACTCCCTTGCGCTCGGCTCGGCCTGGCTCGCGAGAAACTGCCGATCTCAGCGTTTCCAGCGAGCCAGGCCCAGAGGTGCTTTAAGTTTTGTGCTATGCAGGCCCAATAGTAAAATCAGGCAACCAAACAGCCCATTCCCTTTTAGCGCGGGCCTGGTTGGGCCTCTTGCAGGCAACCAACCACGCCCTAAGCATAGCAAGCAAGCATGGATGAGTAATCACATCAAGGCTCAAGAAATTCCTACTCATGCTAGTAGTTTTGACTATTTACTGTGACAAAGGCATGTCATGCAACGAAATGGGTTCAACTACCGCAACATATAATAGTTGAATGATTGTTGTCCTTGAAGGAAATATGCCCTAGAGGCAATAATAAAGTTGTTACTTATATTTCCTTATATCATCATAAATGTTTATTCTTCATGCTAGAATTGTATTAACCGGAAACTTACTACATGTGTGAATACATAGACAAACAGAGTGTCCCTAGTATGCCTCTACTTGACTAGCTCCTTAATCAAAGATGGTTAAGTTTCCTGACCATACACATGTGTTGTCATTTGATGAACGGGATCACATCATTAGAGAATGATGTGATGGACAAGACCCATCCATTAGCTTAGCATAATGATCATTTAGTTTTATTGCTATTGCTTTCTTCATGACTTATACATGTTCCTCTGACTAGGAGATTATGCAACTCCCAAATATCAGAGGAACACCTTCTGTGCTATCAAACGTCACAACATAACTGTGTGATTATAAAGATGCTCTACAGGTGTCTTTGATGGTGTTTGTTGAGTTGCCATAGATCGAGATTAGGATTTGTCACTCCGTGTATCGGAGAGGTATCTCTGGGCCCTCTCGGTAATGCACATCACTATAAGCCTTGCAAGCAATGTGTCTAATGAGTTAGTCATGGGCTGGTGCATTACAGAACGAGTAAAGAGACTTGCCGGTAACGAGATTGAACTAGGTATGATGATACCAACGATCGAATCTCGGGCAAGTAACATACCGATGACAAAGGGAACAACGTATGTTGTTATGCGGTTTGACCGATAAATATCTTCGTAGAATATGTAGGAGCCAATATGAGCATCCAGGTTCTGCTATTGGTTATTGACCGGAGATGTGTCTCGGTCATGTCTACATAGTTCTCGAACCCATAGGGTCCGCACGCTTAACGTTCGATGACGATTTGTATTATGAGTTATGTGATTTGATGACCGAATTTTGTTCGGAGTCTCGGATGATATCACGGACATGACGAGGAGTCTCAAAATGTTCGAGACATAAAGATTGATATATTGGATGATGTTCTTCGGACACCGGATGAGTTCCGAGAGGTACCGGATAATTATCGGAGTGCCGGAGGGTTATCGAAACCCCCTGGGGGAACTAATGGGCCTTCATGGGCCTTAGTGGGGAGAGAGAAGGGCCACTAGGGTCTGCCCCCCTCCTTGGGTCCGGATTGGACTAGGGGAAGGGGGCGGCAGCCCCCTTTCCTTCCCTTACCCCTCCCCCTTTCTTCTCCCCCTTCCTCCAGGTTGAATCCTACTAGGACTTGGAGTCCTAGTAGGACTCCCTTCTCCTGGCGCGCCCTACAGGGGCCGGCCGGCCTCCCCCTCCCCTCCTTTATATACGGGGGCAAGGGGGCACCCTAACACACACAAGTTTTCTCTTAACCGTGTGCGGTGCCCCCTCCACAGTTACACACCTCGGGCATATCATCGTAGTGCTTAGGCGAAGCCCTGCGCTGATAACTTCATCATCACCATCGCCACGCCGTCGTGCTGACGGAACTCTCCCCCATCCTCAACTGGATCAAGAGATCAAGGGATGTCATCGAGCTGAACGTGTGCTGAATGTGAAGGTGCCGTATGTTCGGTGCTTGGATCGGTTGGATCGCGAAGACGTTCGACTACATCAACCGCGTTACTAAATGCTTCCGCTTTTGGTCTACAAGGGTACGTGGACACACTCTCCCCTCTCATTGCTTTGCATCTCCTAGATAGATCTTGCGCGATCGTAGGAAATTTTTGAAATACTGCGTTCCCCAACAGTGGCATCCGAGCCAGGTCTATGCGTAGATGTTATATGCACAAGTAGAACACAAAGAGTTGTGGGCGATAATAGTCATATTGCTTACCAACAACGTCATACTTTGATTCGGCGGTATTGTTGGATGAAGCGGCTCAGACCGACATTACATGACCGCGTTCATGAGACTGGTTCTATCGACATGCTTCGCACACATGTGGCTAGCGGGTGTCTGTTTCTCCAACTTTAGTTGAATCGAGTTTGACTACGCCCGGTCCTTGTTGAAGGTTAAAATAACACACTTGACGAAAAATCATTGTGGTTTTGATGCGTAGGTAAGAACATTTCTTGCTATAAGCCCGTAGCAGCCATGTAAAACTTGCAACAACAAAGTAGGGGACGTCTAACTTGTTTTTGCAGGGCATGTTGTGATGTGATATGGTCAAGACATGATGAGATATAAATTGTTGTATGAGATGATCATGTTTTGTAACCGTTATCGGCAACTGGCAGGAGCCTTATAGTTGTCGCTTTATTGTATGAAATACAATCACCATGTAATTGCTTTACTTTATCACTAGGCGCTAGCGATAGTCGTAGAAGCAATAGTTGGTGAGACGGCAACGATGCTACGATTGAGATCAAGGTGTCAAGCAAGTGACGATGGTGATCATGACGGTGCTTTGGAGATGGAGATCAAAGGCACAAGATGATGATGGCCATATCATATCACTTATTTTGATTGCATGTGATGTTTATCCTTTATGCATCTTATTTTGCTTAGTACGGCGGTAGCATTATAAGATGATCTCTCACTAAATTTCAGGGTATAAGTGTTCTCCCTGAGTATGCACCGTTTCTACAGTTCGTCGTGCCGAGACACCACTTGTGCCATGCTTTACGGCTTAGAATCGGGACTTCAACGACGTTTTGAACGTCATGGAGCATATGGGATGTTCCAGGAGTTGAAGTTAATATTTCAAGCAAATGCCCAGATTGAGAGATATGAAGTCGCCAATAAGTTCTACAACTGCAAGATGGAGGAGAATAGTTCTGTCAGTGAACATATACTCAGAATGTCTGGGTACCACAACCACTTGACTCAACTGGGAGTTACTTCATGATGATAGTGTCATTGACAGACTTCTTTAATCACTGCCACCAAGCTACAAAAGCTTCGTGATGAACTATAATATGCAAGGGATGGATAAGACAATTCCCGAGCTCTTCGCGATGCTAAAGGCTGCAGAGGTAGAAATCAAGAAGGAGCATCAAGTGGTGATGGTTAACAAGACCACTACTCTTAAGAAGAACGGAAAGCAAGTTGCTGCTCAAGTGAAGAAGCCCAAGTATGGACCTAAGCCTGAGACTGAGTGCTTCTACTGCAAAGGGACTGGTCACTGGAAGCGGAACTGCCCCAAGTATTTGGCGGATAAGAAGGATGGCAAAGTGAAAGGTATATTTGATATACATGTTATTGATGTGTACCTTACTATTGCTCATAGTAGCGCCTAGGTATTTGATAATGGTTATGTTGCTCATATTTGCAACTCGAAACAGGGGCTACAGATTAAATGAAGATTGGCTAAGGACGAGATGACGATGCGCGTAGGAAATGGTTCCAAATTCGGTGTGATCGCCGCCGGCGTGCTACCTCTACATCTACCTTCAGGATTAGTTTTAGACCTAAATAATTGTTATTTGGTGCCAGCGTTAAGCATGAACACTATATCTGGATCTTGTTTGATGCGAGACGACTATTCATTTAAATTAGAGAATAATGGTTGTTCTATTTATATGAGTAATATCTTTTATGGTCATGCACCCTTGATGAGTTGACTACTTTTGTTGAATCTCGATAGTAGTGATACACATATTCATAGTATTGAAGCCAAAAGATACAAGTTTAATGATGATAGTGCAACTTATTTGTGGCACTGCCGTTTAGGTCATATTGGTGTAAAGCGCATGAAGAAACTCCATGCTGATGGACTTTTGGAATCACTTGATTATGAATCACTTGGTACTTGCGAACCATGCCTCATGGGCAAGATGACTAAGACTCCGTTCTCCGGAACAATGGAGCGAGCAACAGACTTGTTGGAAATAATACATACTGATGTATGCAGTCCAATGAGTGTTGAGGCTCGCGGCGGGTATCATTATTTTCTGACCTTCACAGATGATTTGAGCAGATATGGGTATATCTAATTGATGAAACATAAGTCTGAAACATTTGAAAAGTTCAAAGAATTTCAGAGTGAAGTGGAAAATCATGGTAATAAGAAAATAAATTTTCTATGATCTGATCGTGGAGGTGAATATTTGAGTTATGAGTTTGGTCTTCATTTGAAATAATGCGGAATAGTTTCGCAACTCACGCCACCAGGAACACCACAATGTAATGGTGTGTCCGAACGTCGTAACCACACTTTATTAGATATGGTGCGATCTATGATGTCTCTTACTGATTTACCGCCATCGTTTTGGGGTTATGCTTTAGAGATGTCTGCATTCACATTAAATAGGGCACCATCTAAATCTGTTGAGACGACACCATATGAACTGTGGTTTGGCAAGAAACCCAAGTTGTTATTTCTTAAAGTTTGGGGCTGTGATGCTTATGTGAAAAAGCCTCAACGTGATAAGCTCGAACCCAAATCGGAGAAATGTGTCTTCATAGGATACCCAAAGGAGACTGTTGGGTACACCTTCTATCACAGATCCGAAGGCAAGATATTTGTTGCTAAGAATAGATCCTTTCTAGAGAAGGAATTTCTCTCGAAAGAAATGAATGGGAGGGAAGTAGAACTTGATGAGGTAATTATACCTTCTCCAGAATTGGAAAGTAGTTCATCACAGAAATCAGTTCTAGTCATTCCTACACCAATCAGCGAGGAAGCTAATGATGATGATCATGAAACTTCTGATCAAGTTACTACCGAACCTCATAGGTCAACTAGAGTAAGATCCGCACCAGAGTGGTACGGTAATCCTGTTCTGGAGGTCATGTTACTTGACCGTGATGAACCTACGAACTATGAGGAGGCGATGATGAGCCTAGATTCTGCAAAATGGCTTAAGGCCATGAAATCTGAGATGGGATCCATGTATGAAATCAAAGTGTGTACTTTGGTTGACTTGCCCGATGATCGACAAGCAATAGAAAATAAATGGATCTTCAAGAAGAAGACTGACGTTGACGGTAATGTTACTTTCTACAAAGCTCGACTTGTTGCGAAAGGTTTTCGACAAGTTCAAGGAGTTGACTACGACGAGACCTTCTTACCCGTAGCGATGCTTAAGTCTGTCTGAATCATGTTAGCAATTGCCGCACTTTATGATTATGAAATTTGGCAAATGGATGTAAAAACTGCATTCCTTAATGGATATCTTAAAGAAGAGTTGTATATGATGCAACCAGAAGGTTTTGTCGATCCAAAAGGTGCTAACAAAGTGTGCAAGTTCCAGCGATCCATTTATGGGCTGGTGCAAGCCTCTCGGAGTTGGAATATACGGTTTGATAGTGTGATCAAAGCATATGGTTTTATACAGACTTTTGGAGAAACCTGTATTTACAAGAAAGTGAGTGGGAGCTCTGTAGAATTTCTGATATTATATGTGGATGACATATTGTTGATCGCAAATGATACTGAATTTCTGAATAGCATAAAAAGGATACTTGAATAGGAATTTTTCAATGAAATACCTCGGTGAAGCTGCTTATATATTGGGCATCAAGATCTATAGAGATAGATCAAGACGCTTAATTGGACTTTCACAAAGCACATACCTTGATAAAGTTTTGAAAAAGTTCAAAATGGATCAGTCAAAGAAAGGGTTCTTGCCTATGTTACAAGGTGTGAAGTTGAGTCAGACTCAATGCCCGACCACTGCAGAAGATAGAGAAAATGAAAGTCATTCCCTATGCCTCAGCCATAGGTTCTATCATGTATGCAATGTTGTGTACCAGACCTGATGTGTGCCTTGCTATTAGTTTAGCAGGGAGGTACCAAGGTAATCTGGGAGTGGATCACTGGACAGCAGTCAAGAACATCTTGAAATACCTAAAAAGTACTAAGGATGTGTTTCTCATTTATGGAGGTGACAAAGAGCTCGTCGTAAATGGTTATGTCGATGCAAGCTTTGACACTGATCCGGATAACTCTAAGTCACAAACCGGATATGTATTTATATAGAATGGTGTAGTTGTCAATTGGTGCGGTTCCAAGTAGAGCATCATGGCAGGATCTACGTGTGAAGCGGAGTACATGGCTGCTCTAGAAGCAACAAATGAAGGATTCTGGATGAAGGAGTTCATATCCGATCTAGGAGTAATACCTAGTGCATTGGGTCCAATGAAAAATCTTTTGTGACAATACTATAGCAATTTCCTTGGAGAAGGAATCTAGATTTCACAAGAGAACCAAACACATCAAGAGACGCTTCAATTCCACCCGCGATCAAGTCAAGGAGGGAGACATAGAGATTTTCAAGATACATACGGATCTGAATGTTGTAGACCCGTTGACTAAGCCTCTCTCACGAGCAAAACATGATCAGCACCAAGACTCCATGGGTGTTAGAATCATTACTATGTAATCTAGATTATTGACTCTAGTGCAACTGGGAGACTGAAGGAAATATGCCCTAGAGGCAATAATAAAGTTGTTATTTATATTTCCTTATACCATGATAAATGTTTATTATTCATGCTAGAATTGTATTAACTGGAAACTTAGTACATGTGTGAATACATAGACAAACAGAGTGTCCCTAGTATGCCTCTACTTGACTAGCTCGTTAATCAAAGATGGTTAAGTTTTCTGACCATAGACATGTGTTGTCATTTGATGAACGGGATCACACCATTAGAGAATGATGTGATGGACAAGACCCATTCGTTAGCTTAGCATTATGATCATTTAGTTTTATTGCCATTGCTTTCTTCATGACTTATACATGTTCCTCTGACTATGAGATTATGCAACTCTCGGATACCGAAGGAACACATTGTGTGCTATAAAACGTCACAACGTAGCTGGGTGATTATAAAGATTCTCTACAGGTGTCTCCGATGGTGTTTGTTGAGTTGGCATAGATCGAGATTAGGATTTGTCACTCCGTGTATCGGAGAGGTATCTCTGGGCCCTCTCGGTAATGCACATCACTATGAGCCTTTCTAGCAATGTGTCTAATGAGTTAGTCATGGGATGATGCATTACGGAACAAGTAAAGAGACTTGCCGGTAACGAGATTGAATTAGGTATGATGATACCGACGATCGAATCTTGGGCAAGTAACATACTGATGACAAAGGGAACAACGTATGTTGTTATGCGGTTTGACCGATAAAGATCTCCGTAGAATATGTAGGAGCCAATATGAGCATCCAGGTTCCGCTATTGGTTATTGACCGGAGATGTGTCTCAGTCATGTCTACATAGTTCTCGAACCCGTAGGGTCCGCACGCTTAACGTTCGATGACGATTTGTATTATGAGTTATTTGATTTGATAACCGAAGTTTGTTCGGAGTCCCGGATGAGATCACGGATATGATGAGGAGTCTCAAAATGGTCGAGACATAAACATTGATATATTGGACGATGTTATTCGGACGCTGGATGAGTTCCGAGAGGTACCAGATAATTATCGGAGTGTCAGAGGGTTATCAGAACCCCCCGGGGGAACTAATGGGCCTTCATGGGCCTTAGTGGGGAGAGAGAAGGGCCCCAAGGGGCTGGCTGTGCGCCCCCTCCTTGGGTCCGAATTGGACTAGGGGAAGGGGGCGGCGCCCCCTTTCCTTCCCTTCCCCCTCTCCCTTTCTTCTTCCCCCTTCCTCCAGGTGGAATCCTACTAGGACTTGGAGTCCTAATAGGACTCCCTTCTCCTGGCGCGCCCTAGACGGGCCGGCCGACCTCCCCCTCCCCTCCTTTATATACGGGGGCAAGGGGGCACCCTAGCACACACAAAAGTTTTCTCTTAACCGTGTGCGGTGCCCCCCTCCACAGTTACACACCTCGGTCATATCGTCGTAGTGCTTAGGCGAAGCCCTGCACTGATAACTTCATCATCACCGTCGCCACGTCATCGTGCTCATGGAACTCTCCCTCGTACTCAACTAGATCAAGAGATCGAGGGACGTCATCGAGCTGAACATGTGCTGAACTCGGAGGTGTCGTACGTTCGGTGCTTGGATCTATTGGATCGCGAAGATGTTCGACTACATCAATCGTGTTACTAAACGCTTCCGCTTTCGGTCTACGAGGGTACGTGGACACACTCCCCCCTCTCATTGCTATGCATCTCCTAGATAGATCTTGTGTGATCATAGAAATTTTTTGAAATACTGCATTTCCCAACAGTCCTAATGCAGTAAAAGAGAGTAAGAGCGAGAGAGTGGGATTGTATCAGAATGATCAAGGGGGTTTACTTGCCTGACACTTCTGAAGATAGTAAAGCTCTTCACGGTGTCAATGATAACAACGTCGGAATCGTCTTCTACTGAGAAGGAACAACATCAACAAACAAGAAAAGAACATATTCAATCCAATGCACATCCAAATGAATGACATGTCGTATTAAGGTACTAATTTCATCTAATGCAATAGTTAGCCATTTAAGTTGAAGTGGAATTCAAACATATACTAAATCCCAACTCCAAACTATTTATTAAAATTGCTCTAATCATGATTTTCCCTAAATAGTGGAGTTAACTTGTTCAAACATGCATGATCATGTCATAAACAGATTCTTCATATTTTTCTGGCAATTTTTCATATATAATTTATTTTCATTGGAGTTATTATAGATTATTTTCTATGATTTTTCGAAGTTTAGAACATATTCTGGAATTCCAATTCGTTTCGAATTAAAATAAATCTAGAAAAGTATTTACTGCATCAACATGTCGTTAGTGTGACATCAACGGTCAACAGACCGTTCCAGGTCAAACCTGGCCAGTGGGGCCCACTGGTCAGTGACCCATTTCTTTAACGAGGGTGATTAGTGTTAAATTAGGCCCTAATTGAAGAGTGTCAGTGGGTGGGGCCACATGTTAGTGACTCAGGGGTAGTCACTAGCGGTCAAACCAGTCGATTTTGACCGGCGGTAAGTCGCCGGCGAGGACAGACGCGACAGAGCACGTTGGAAATCCTGCACAGGCAACCAAATCGATGGTGGTTTGGCTCTACGTGGAGCTAGTTCTCACACGCGTCGACTGGTGCTAACGACACGTGTTGGGGCGGCCGGAAACAGCTATGGCGATGGCAGAAGTGACTGCCCAAGTTCGGGCATGCTTGGAGGCAATGTTGTAGGGCACGGTTGGGCGAATCCGTCGGTGCTACGGTTCCTGGAGATGCTCTAAACACGATGACGCGCTCAGACACAAGCTTCAGTGGCTAAAACGATGGCGGTGACACGACCGACGACGGTGAGCTTTCGGCTCTGGTGTCTGGCATGGTTAGAGGACGAATTCGACGTGGGTAAGAGAGGGGAACAGCGTAGGATCTCATGGTGGTTCAGCACGACGGCTCAGCGGCTCGGGGGAGGCGTCGGAGGTGACGAACGAGTGTTGGCCATCTCGGTCGTCATAGGTTGAAGAAGAGTTCGAGGGCACCGCTGCAGTGTGTCCCGAGTCGCTTGGTCGACGGAGGCGACATAGGATGACGAGGTGAAGCTCCCAGACACAGAGAGGAAGCATGGGGATGACAGTGGTTGTGGTTTCGACAGCAGCATGGTCATGGCCCCTTTGGTCGTGGTGAGGATGGAGCGAGCGAGGCTAGGGAAAGAGTGGAGAGGGGGTCAGTGAGATGCGGATGGTGATGACCCACAACTGTAGGGGATCTATCGTAGCCTTTTCGATAAGTAAGAGTGTCAAACCCAACGAGGAGCAGAAGGAAATGATAAGCAGTTTTCAGTAAGGTATTCTCTGCAAGCACGAAAATTGTCGGTAACAGATAGTTTTGTGATAAGGTAATTTATAACGAGTGGCAAGTAATAAAAGTAAATAAGGTGCAGCAAGATGGCCCAATCCTTTTTGTAGCAAAGGACAAGCCTGGACAAACTCTTATATGAAGGAAAGCGCTCCCGAGGACACGTGGGAATTATCGTCAAGCTAGTTTTCATCACGTTCATATGATTCACGTTCGGTACTTTGATAATTTGATATGTGGGTGGACTGGTGCTTGGGTACTATCCTTACTTGGACAAGCATCCCACTTATGATTAACCTCTATTGCAAGCATCTGCAACTACAACAAAAGTATTAAGGTAAACCTAACCATAGCATGAAACATATGGATCCAAATCAGCCCCTTACGAAGCAATGCATAAACTAGGGTTTAAGCTTCTGTCACTCTAGCAACCCATCATCTACTTATTACTTCCCAATGCCCTCCTCTAGGCCCAAGTAATGGTGAAGTGTTATGTAGTCGACGTTCACATAACACCACTAGAGGCTAGACAACATACATCTCATCAAAATATCGAATGAATACCAAATTCACATGACTACTAATAGCAAGACTTCTCCCTTGTCCTCAGGAACAAACGTAACTACTCACAAAGCATATTCGTATTCATAATCAGAGGGGTAATAATATGCATAAAGGATCTGAACATATGATCTTCCACCAATTAAACCAACTAGCATCAACTACAAGGAGTAATTAACACTACTAGCACCAATCCTGGACTTGGAGACAAGAATTGGATAGAAGAGATGAACTAGGGTTTTGAGATGAGATGGTGCTGATGAAGATGTTGATGGAGATTGCTCTCTCCCGATGAGAGGCGCGTTGGTGATGACGATGGCGATGATTTCCCCCTCCGGGAGGGAAGTTTCCCGGGCAGAACAGCTCTGCTGGAGCTCTAGATTGAATCCGCCAAGGTTCCGCCTCGTGGTGGCGGAGTTTCGTCCCGAAAGGTTGCTTCTTATTTTTTTTCTCGACGAAAGACTTCATATAGGAGAAGATGGTCATCGGAGAGCCACCAAGGGGCCCACGAGGTAGGGGGCGCGCCCTAGGGGGGCGCGCCCCCACCCTCGTGAAAAGGATGTGGGCACCTGGTCTTCATCTTTGGCGAGGATTTTTCATTATTTATTATAAGGTGTTCTGTGGAGTTTCGGGACTTTTGGAGTTGTGCAGAATAGGTCTCTAATATTTTCTCCTTTTCCAGCCCAGAATTCCAGCTGCCGGCATTCTCCCTCCTTATGTAAACCTTGTAAAATAAGAGAGAATAGCCACAAGTATTGTGACATAATGTGAAATAACACCCCATAATGCAATAAATATCGATATAAAAGCATGATGCAAAATGGACATATCACACCACTAGAGGGATGACAACATACATCTCATCAAAATATCGAATGCATACCAACTTCACATGACTACTTATAGCCAGACTTCTTCCATGTCCTCAGGAACAAACGTAACTACTCACAAAGCATATTCATGTTCATAATCAGAGGGGTATTAATATGCATAATGGATCTGAACATATGATCTTCCACCATGTAAACCAACTAGCATCAACTACAAGGAGTAATCAACACTACTAGCAACCCACAGGTACTAATCTGAGGTTTGGATACAAAGATTGGATACAAGAGATGAACTAGGGTTTGAGATGAGATGGTGTTGGTGAAGATGTTGATGGATATTGACCCCCCCGCCCCCCCGATGAGAGGATCGTTGGTGATGACGATGGTGATGATTTCCCCCTCCCGGAGGGAAGTTTCCTCGATAGAAGAGCTTTGTCGGAGCCCTAGATTGGTTCCGCCAAGGTTCCGCCTCGTGGCGGCGGAGTTTCTTCCCGAAAGCTTGCTTATGATTTTTTCCTCGACAAAAGACTCCATATACCCAAAGATGGGCATCAGAGGGCCACCAGGGGGCCCACAAGGTAGGGGGCGCGCCCAGGGGGGTAGGGCGCGCCCCCACCCTCGTGGATGGTGGGTGGCCCCCTCTGGTACTTTCTTTGCTCGGTATTTTTTATATATTCTAAAAATAACTCCCGTGGAGTTTCAGGACTTTTGGAGATGTGCAGAGTAGGTCTCTAATAGTTGCTCCTTTTCCGGCCCAAAATTCCAGCTGCCGGCATTCCCCCTCTTCATGTAAACCTTGTAAAATAAGAGAGAAAAGGCATAAGTATTGTGACATAATGTGTAATAATAGCCCATAATGCAATAAATATCGATATAAAAGTATGATGCAAAACGGACGTATCAAACGACAACACAGTGCTTATCCGTGGCGGCGGTGAGGCAGGCACACTGCTGATGGCGTGGCGCGTGTGCGTGTGATACGTCTCCAACGTATCTATAATTTTTGCTTGTTCCATGTTCTTATATTATCATTCTTGGGTGTTTTACAATCATTTTACAACTTTATATCATTTTTTGGGACTAACCTATTGACATAGTACCTAGTTGTTGTTTTTTGCTTGTTTTTTACTTTGCAGAATATCAGTACCAAACGGAGTCCAAATGCAGTGAAACTTTTTGGAGATTTTTTTGGACCAGAAGACACAAGATGGGCCAACGAATTACCAGAGGCGAGGCCCGAGGTGGGCACAACCCACCAGGGCACGCCCAGGAGCCCAGATGCGCCCAGGGGGGTTTGTGCCACCCTCGGTGACCTCCCGCACCGCCTCTTCGCCCTATAAATACCCAAATATTCTAGAAACCCTAGGGGACTCGATGAAACACAATTCAAGCCACCGCAAGTTCCAGAACCACGAGATCCAATCTAGACACCATCACAGAGGGGTTCATTGATACGTCTCCAATGTATCTATTTTTTATGTATTCATGCCATGTTTATAATATTTTTACATGATTTGGTATGATTTGGTTATAACTAACCCGGACTGACGCTATTTTCAGCAGAACTACCGTGGTGTTGTTTTGTGCAGAAATAAAAGTTCTCGGAATGCGCTGAAAATCAACGGAGAGTTTTTTTGGAAAATGTAAAAAATACTGGAACGAAGAGTTGCCGGAGGGGAGTCCCATGGGCCCCAAGTGGGTGGAGGGCGTACCCACCCCCTAGGGCGTGCCCCCGTGCTTTGTGGACTTCCCGTGGGGCCCCCTAACTTGTTCGCGAAGCTAACCTCTCCTATAAATCGCCAAACCTCTAGAAAATAACCTAGATCGGGAGTTCCGCCACTGCAAGCCTCTATAGCCACCAAAAACCAATCGGGACCCTGTTCTGGCACCCTGTCGGAGGGGGGATCCATCACCGGTGGCCATCTTCATCATCCCGGTGCTCTCCATGACGAGGAGGGAGTAGTTCACCCTCGGGGCTGAGGGTATGTACCAGTAGCTATGTGTTTGATCTCTCTCTCTCTCTCTCGTGTTCTTGATATGGCACAATCTTGATGTACTGCGAGCTTTGCTATTATAGTTGGATCTTATGATGTTTCTCCCCCTCTATCTCCTTGTGATGAATTGAGTTTTCCCTTTGAAGTTATCTTATCGGATTGAGTCTTTAAGGATTTGAGAACACTTGATGTATGTCTTGCATGTGCTTATGTGTGGTGACAATGGGATATTCACGTGATCCACTTGATGTATGTTTTGGTGATCAACTTGCGAGTTCTGTGACCTTGTGAACTTATGCATAGGGGTTGGCACACGTTTTCGTCTTGACTCTCCGGTAGAAACTTTGGGGCACTCTTTGAAGTTCTTTGTGTTGGTTGAATAGATGAATCTGAGATTGTGTGATGCATATCGTATAATCATACCCGCGGATACTTGAGGTGACATTGGAGTATCTAGGTGACATGAGGGTTTTGATTGATTTATGTCTTAAGGTGTTATTTTACTACAAACTCTAGGGCTGTTTGTGACACTTATAGGAATAGCCCAATGGATTGATCGGAAAGAATAACTTTGAGGTGGTTTAGTACCCTACAATAATCTCTTTATTTGTTCTCCGCTATTAGTGACTTTGGAGTGACTCTTTGTTGCATGTTGAGGGATTGTTATATGATCTAATTATGTTATTATTGTTGAGAGAACTTGCACTAGTGAAAGTATGAACCCTAGGCCTTATTTTAACACATTGCAATCCCGTTTGTGCTCACTTTTATCATTAGTTACCTTGCTATTTTTATATTTTCAGATTACAAAAACCTATGTCTACCATCCATATTGCACTTGTATCACCATCTCTTCGCCGAACTACTGCACCTATACAATTTACCATTGTATTGGGTGTGTTGGGGACATAAGAGACTCTTTGTTATTTGGTTGCAGGGTTGTTTGAGAGAGACCATCTTCATCCTACGCCTCACACGGATTGATAAACCTTAGGTCATCTACTTGAGGGAAATTTGCTACTGTCCTACAAACCTCTGCACTTGGAGGCCCAACAACGTCTACAAGAAGAAAGTTGTGTAGTAGACATCAAGCCCTTTTCTGGCGCCGTTGCCGGGGAGGCCAGTGCTTGAAGGTATATCTTTAGATCTTGCAATTGAATCTTTTTGTTTCTTGTTTTATCACTAGTTTAGTCTATAAAATAAAACTACAAAAAATGGAATTGTGGTTGCCTCATATGCTTCATCTTTTTAATATATTTTGTGAAAATAAGGATTCCGATAATTGTGCCAAAGTGTTAGAAGAAGAATGCATTAAAATGTTTGGCACTAAATCTTTGGATGATGAGCATGATTGCAATATTGTTAGTATGAATTCTTTGACTATCCATGATGCTAATGATATGCAAAGCCACAAGCTTGGGGATGCTATGTTTGATGAAGATGATATTTTTTGTCCCCCAAGTTTTGATGAGCAAATTTATTAAGATGAAAGCATCCCTCCTATCTATGATGATTATTGTAATGACACGTATGCTATAAAGAATAATGATATCCATGAAACTTCTCATCATGATTTTAACTTTCAATTGGATTATGCCTCACATGATAGTTATTTTGTTGAGTTTGCTCCCACTACTATTCATGAGAAGAAATTTGCTTTTGTGGAGAGTGAGAAAAATTCTATGCTTTTAGATCATGAAAAGAATGCTTTATGTTATGGTTATATTGTTGAATTCATTCATGATGCTACTGAAAATTATTATGAGGGAGGAATATATGCTCGTAGGAATTGCAATAATATCAAGTTTCCTCTCTATGTGCTTAAAATCTTGAAGTTATGTTTGTTTTGCTTTCCTATGCTAGTTGATTCTTGTTCCCATAAATTGTTTGCTCACAAAATCCCTATGCATAGGAAGTGGGTTAGACTTAAATGTGCCAGTCATATTCTTCATGATGCTCTCTTTATGTTTCAATTCTTATCTTTTATGTGAGCAACATTGAAATCGTCATGCCTAGCTAAAAAGGCATTAAAGAAAAGTGCTTGTTGGGTGACAACCCAATATTTACGCCTACTATTTTTGTGTGTTCACATGATTAAGCTACTGTAGTAATCATGTTTATAGCTTTTGTTTTAATAAAGTGCCAAGTAAGACCTTTGGGAGGGCTTACGGTGATAGTTGATTTGATCTTGCTGAAAAACAGAAATGTTTGCGCTCAGGTAAACAATTCTCATTTTTTACAGAAGCATGATAAAATACTGATTCTTTTTGCAGAAAATTAATAAAAAAATTGCCTAGGACTTCCTAATTTCTCAGGATTTTTGGATTACAGAAGTATTCGTGAGTTGCAGATTACTACAGACTATTTTGTTTTTGACAGATTCTGTTTTCGATGCATAGTTTACTTGTTTTCTAGTTTCTATGGCTTATGTTGCTTAATATAAATTGTATAAATGGTATGGTACAGTAGGCATCATGTGAGAAAAATTATGAATCTTGTCTTGACAGTACCTAAGTGGTGATTTGCTTTCTTATACTAACGGAGCTTACGAGTTTTCTATTAAGTTTTGTGTTGTGAAGTTTTCAAGTTTTGGGTAAAGATTTGATGGACTATGGAATAAGGAGTGGCAAGAGCCTAAGCTTGTGTATGCCCAAGGCACCCCAAGGTAATATTCAAGGACAACCAAGAGCCTAAGCTTGGGGATACCCCAGAAGGCATCCCCTCTTTCGTCTTCGTTCATCGGTAACCTTACTTGGAGCTATATTTTTATTCACCACATGATATGTGTTTTGCTTGGAGCGTCATTTTCTTTCATTAGGATTTGCTTGCTGTTATTTAGAGTAATATTTTGCATCTTTTACTTCAACAAAAAGGTCAAGTATTACCTTTACCATGCTTATTTTGTAAGTTCATATGTTGCTGTTTTAAAAACAGAAAGTTTGCTGTTATGTTTTGAATATTTGTGAATAGTCAGAACATGATAAGATCTTGAAATTTTTACACAATGAGAAAAAACAAATTATCTACAGTGTGGTAATTTTTCATAATTTTTGGAGTTAAAGAAGTATAATTTGTCTTGCATTCTTTACAGACTATCCTGTTTAGACAGATTGCTGTTATAATTGCATTGTTCGCATATGTTTGCTTGTTTAATGATTCTATTTGATGATAGGAGTATTAAATATGCAGAGGCATTTAGTATGCAATGTAAAATTATAATTTTAGTGATTTTCTACAGTAGAGAATGATAAGGTTTAGCATGGATTTATACTAACTATTCTCACGAGTTCTTGTTGAGTTTGGTGTGGATGAAGTTTTTAAGATTTAGGGAAACCGCGATATGAATGGAATTAAGGACACACAAAAGCTCAAGCTTGGGGATGCCCAAGGCATCCCTAGTCAATATTTCAAGAAGTCTCAAGCATCTAAGCTTGGGGATGCCCCGGTTGGCATCCCACCTTTCTTCTTCAACAACTATCGGTCAGTTTTGGTTGAGCCTAAGTTTTTGCTTCTTCACATGATATGTACTATAGTTGCAATGCCATTTTATTTTGTGCTTGTTGTTTGAATAAAGTACTTAAGATCTGAAATTTTATTTATGAGAAGAAGTCTTCACATAGTTACATAATTATTCAACTACTCATTGTGCTTCGCTTACATCTTTTGGAGTAGTTTGTCATTTGCTCTAGTGCTTCACTTATATCTTTTATTTGAATTAGAAAAAAAATGCATTTATCAAAATTGCATTTTTAGGCCAAGAAAATGTTCACTTTGTTCTAAATATTCTATTTAGACGATGAAAATTTGTTTTGGTATTTTTAGATTTTTATTTTATTTTCTAGCATTTTTCCGGCGAAATCTATTTTTTTATAAAAAAGTCAAACCGACCTAACGGGTCGTAACCGACCCGGACTCCCGCCGGGGGCAGCCTTTATAAGCCGGCCACCCCGAGGCCTCAGCCCACCAAGCCGCCGCCCCGCCCGAACCCTAACCCTAGCCGCCCGCCCGCGCCGCCACCAGCCGCTGTCGCCGGAGTTTCGCTGGAGTTGCCACCCTAGATCTAGATTTAGATCCAGTTTTTTTAGTTTCCCCGGTTTATTTTTGTTAGATTGGTTTTTCACCGGTTTATTTATTTAGTGGACGTTCGTCCGTACGTTCGTTTTAACGAACGTTGTTCATCGGTTAGGTTCAGACAGCGAACGTTCGTTCGTCAGTCTTTTCTTTTTTATTTTATTTTCGGCCGGGGACCTATCCGCGATTATTTTTATCGCAGATTAGCCCCTGATCTTCAAACGCTCGCCGTTTCTTAACCGTTTGTCCAAATCCGGTGAAACCAACGCCAAAATCTTCATCTAGAAACCCTCTTTCTGCTTAGTCAACTTGAACAAAGTTTTGACAATTTTAAAATTTCGTTTCAAGCAGATTTGTTTTCGAAGTTTTTTTGACCGTAGTTTCAGTTCCATAGCTCCGATTCGATTGATTCTTTTTCCAGATCGAATCTCTTCAGTTGAGTTTTCAGATTCGATCTTCTTATTCGATATTTACCCATGCATATTTGCTTGAGTGCTTATGTATGCTATTTTTTGTTTGTAATACAATTCCCGGAGTGCGCAGCATGCTACTACGAGTCACTAGGTTTTGCGGATCATCAGCAAGGCAAGTAACACTTTGATCATATCCCTTTTATCCAGTTTTTATGCATTAGTTTCAACCCCTCAAACATTGCATGAGTAGGATCTCTTAGCTTGTGGGTTTGGGAAGTAGATGATGAGGTAGAACCTATTACCCTTTTTATTATCAAAGCCTGGGAGTTACTTCTGCGTTATGCTACTTATTGACATGCTATGCTCGTAGACGTGGATTGGGTTTGAGAGTATCCATGAAAGATGTGAGATTATTAATTAATGGTTTACCTAAGGTGGCTACTTAAACACACATCTGGGTGGATTGGTTGCGAGCACCTGGGGATATACCAGTGCTGTCCTTTTTGGTTTGCCACCCAGGCTCAAAGGGATCATAAGATTATTCATGCTGGAAACTTCTGTGTGCAGCCACAAGCTATTATGGGCTCTAGCATAGTTGAGTAAGTTATGGGAAACCTTTCCATAATGGGCTAGCAGATGTAGGGGATTGTAGGTGTACCGGCCTATCTATCGGTTAAGGGGACCTCTTCGGAAAGACTGTGTCTCGGTCATCCATTTCTCAAACACCATGCAGTGTGAGAAATACAACCGAGGAGATCGAGTCTTGTGGGGAAAAGTGCACAAACCTCTGCAGAGTGTACACACTAATGATGGTTAGCCGTGTCCCCGGTTATGGACATCTTGAGTATCTGGTTCTTGGATTATCATGTGGATCTCATCACTCTAAATTAATTTGCTAGGATGTTAATTACTTTTAATTGTGATTGAGATGGAGTTACCATTCTCAATGTTTTTCAACCAACTTTGTAGTTAAATAAAAATATATTCCTTTGATGTAGGGAAAAATTGGCTTTTCGCAAAAACATTATAACCATAGAGCCTCCACCAGCCATATATGCATGTAATGATATCATTTACTTGTTCATTGCTCTACTGTGTTATCTTGCCAGCATATTCCATGTGCTGACCCATTTCAAGCTGCAACATATCATGTTGCAGACTTTTCAGACAAAGAGTAAGGTGCGCTAGGTCGTTTGTCGTGCACTCAGCTATGTTGTTGGAGTTGATGGACTCACTTTATCTTCCAAGCCTTCCGCTGTTATCTTACTAAGATGGCCTTAAGTCATATTTATTATAATAAGTTCTCTTTTGAGACATTCGATGTAATAAGTGTGTGATTGCTACTCTGTTATAAATCCTTCAAGTACTGTGTGTGTCAGCATTACTGATCCAGGGATGACACTTATGCACAGAAACTTGATCCATTCGGGTCGGGTCGCTACAAGATGGTATCAGAGCACACGCTGAATGTAGGACACGACCACTAAGATGAGCCATAGGTCACTCTTCTCTACTCATTTCTGACTTCTCTCCATTTTCTACTCTTTAGGATGGCAGACACGAGGAATAAGTTTACACAGCCGGATGAAGACACACCTTTTGGATGACACTTGAAGGAAGTCACTAGGTACCTGAACATTGGAATACCAAGCTTCACCGGGACCTACACTGTCACACTAACAGAAGAGGAGCGTTGGATGATTCAAGTTCAAGTTCCAGGAAGGACATTCACACCAGTAACTGAGCCCATAGAGTTTTCCTTTGATGCACCAACCTGGAGTCTAGGAAACAGCACGGTAGCCCACATCGCCATGGGACACATCGGCGAAGTTTATCACAAGGAGCTTAATGACACTATCTACCAGATATGTGGGCGCCGAGATGAGCAATGGGGGGATGATCAGCACCATGAAGGACAGGTCCATTACAGCCTTCATCCAGGAGTTAAATCATCACATTTGTCGCCAGGAGAACTAGATGTTCGCAAGCATGATAGATCTGAAGAAGTTAATGACTAGGAAGATGGAGCTGGAAGAGGAACTCAAGTTTACACGCGACGGATACGAGGAGGAAATCACCGTACTAGTGGAGATGAATGATGACCTGACAAGGAAGCTAGGAGTATTCATGGGAGACCTTGCACCAGGAGGAGATGATGACCACCCCAAGGATTACATCATCATCGACGACACCGACTCCGACCCCAGTGATGATGATTATGAAGACGAAGCTGGAAACACCAAGATGTATTTGGATTTGAAGGAGCGTTTCTGGTGGACGGGTATGAAGAAGGACATTGCCGAGTATGTAGCCGTGTGTGATGTATGTCAGAGAGTGAAGGCAGAACATCAGAAGCAAGCAGGATTACTGCAGCCTATGCCGATACCCGAATGGAAGTGGGATAAGCTTGGCATGGATTTCATCACCGGATTACCCAGGACCCGATCGGGATACGATTCTATTTGGGTAGTAGTGGATCGCTTAACCAAAGTGGCTCACTTTATCCCAGTGAAAACCACCTATACCAGTGCGAAATTGGCCAAGATATACATGACCAGGACCGTATGTCTGCATAGAGTTCTGAGGACTATTATATCAGATAGAGGAACCCAGTTTACTTCAAAGTTTTGGCACCAGCTGCACCAGACTCTGGGCACCAGGCTAGAGTTCAGTACAGCTTTTCATCCGCAGACAGATGGACAGACTGAGAGAGTTAATCAGATTCTGGAAGATAAGTTGAGAGCTTGTGCGCTTGATTATGGTTCTAGTTGGAATGATAATTTCCCCTACGCAGAGTTCTCTTACAACAACAATTATCAAGCTAGTCTAAAGATGGCACCCTTCAAAGCTTTGTATGGAAGAAGGTGTAGGACGCAGTTGATGTGGGATGAAGTTGGAGACCACCAGTTGTTTGGACCAGATTTGATCAGGGATTCAGAAGAGAATGTTAAGTTGATTCGAGACAGACTGAAGGTAGCTCAGTCTAGGCAGAAAATTTATGCAGACTCAAAATGCAAGGAGGTAGTCTACGAAATCGGAGACCGAGCATATCTTCGTGTGTCACCCCTGCGAGGAGTTAAACATTTTGGAGTTAAGGGAAAGCTAGCCCCAAGATTCGTAGAACCATACCAAGTTTTGGAACATATGGGAGATGTTGCCTACAAGTTGGAGTTACCCGAAGGACTATCGGTGTTCATGATGTGTTTCACGTTTCCCAGTTGAAGAAGTGTCATGCAGAGATGGCCGATATTCCTCTGAGAGATACAGTGCCCCTGGAAGCAATTCAGTTGGAAAGTGATCTGACCTATGAGGAGAAACCTGTCAAGATTCTCGAGTTTGCCAGCCGAGTTACACGTATTAAGGTTATCAAGTTTTGCAAAGTTCAGTGGAGCCACCATACCGAGGATGAAGCCACCTGGGAACGAGAGGATGATCTACGGAAAGACCACCCACACCTATTTTCTAGCCAACCCGAATCTCGAGGACGAGATTCATCTTAACGGGGGTAGGTTTGTACCATCCCAAATTTTCAATTTGGAATGTTATACATAGGACATCATATTGCATATCATATTTTATTGCATTTTGTTTTGTGATCCTCGAAATCCTAAGCAACTCAAGGACCCACGGAGAGAGTTGGGGTATTTTCACTGTTTCATATTTGAATTTTCTCAAATATCGAAACAAGGATCATTTTGGTTTTAATTATTTTTCTCTTCGAAAATATTTCATATTAAAATATATGACAGGGGAATAATATGACTTCTCCAAAGTAATTGAAATATTGGAGGAAAATTGTTAAAATCAAATAAATTATTTTATTTGGATTTTATCGCTATTTTATTTGAACTAGAAAAATGTATTTTTCAAAATTGCATTTTTAGGCCAAGAAAATGTTCACTTTATTCTAAATATTCTATTTAGACGGTGAAAAGTTGTTTTGGTATTTTTAGATTTTTATTTTATTTTCTACGATTTTTCCGGCGAAATCTGTTAAAAAAAGTCAAACCGACCTAACGGGCCGTAACCGACCTGGACTCCCGTCGGGGGCAGGCTTTATAAGCGGGCCACCCCGAGGCCTCAGCCCACCAAGCCGCCACCCCACCCGAACCCTAACCCTAGCCGCCCGCCCGCGCCACCGACCGCTGCCGTCGTCGCCAGAGTTGCCGTGGGTTTTTGGGTTTTTTAGGTAAACCCTGGATCTAGATTTAGATCTGGTTTTTTTAGTTTCCCCGGTTTATTTTTATTAGACCAGTTTTTCGTTGGTTTATTTATTTAGCGGAAGTTCGTCCGTACGTTCGTTTTAACGAACGTTGTTGTCGGTTAGGTTCAGACATCGAACGTTCATTCGTTAGTCTTTTCTTTTTTATTTTATTTTCGGCCAAGGACCTATCCGCGATTATTTTTTTCACAGATTAGCCCCTGATCTTCAAACGCTCGCCGTTTCTTAATCGTTTGTCCAAATCCAGTGAAACCAATGCCAAAATCTTCGTCTCAAAACCCTCTTTCTGTTTAATCAACTTGAACAAGGTTTTGACAATTTTAAAATTTGGTTTCAAGCAGATTTCTTTTCGAAGTTCTTTTGACCGTAGTTTCAGTTCCGTAGCTCCGATTCGATTGATTCTTTTTCCAGATCGAATCTCTTCAGTTGAGTTTTCAGATTCGATCTTATTATTCGATATTTACCCGTGTATCTTTTCTTGAGTGCTTATGTATGCTATTGTTTGTTCGCGATAGAATTCCCGGAGTGCGCAGCATGCTACTATGAGTCACTATGTTTTGCGGATCATCAGCAAGGCAAGTAACACTTTGATCATATCCCTTTTACCCAGTTTTTATGCATTAGTTTCAACCCCTCAAACATTGCATGAGTAGGATCTCTTAACTTGTGGGTTTGGGAAGTAGATGATTAGGTAGAACCTATTACCCTTTTTATTATCAAACCCTGGGAGTTACTTCTGCGTTATGCTACTTATTGCCATTCTATGCTCGTAGACGTGGATTGGGTTTGAGAGTATCCATGATAGATGTGAGATTATTAATTAATGGTTTACCTAAGGTGGCTACTTAAACACACATCTGGGTGGATTGGTTGCGGGCACCTGGGGATATACCAGTGATGTCCTTTTTGGTTCGCCACCCAGGCTCAAAGGGATCATAAGATTATTCATGCTGGAAACTTCCATGTGCAGCCACAAGCTATTATGGGCTCTATCATAGTTGAGTAAGTTGTGGGAAACCTTTCCATAATGGGCTAGCAGATGTGGGGGATTTTAGGTGAACTGGCCTATCTATCGGTTAAGGGGACCTCTTCGGAAAGATTGTGTCTCGGTCATCCGTTTCTCAAACACCATGCAGTGGGAGAAATACAACGGAGGAGATCGAGTCTTGTGGGGAAAAGTGCACAAACCTCTACAGAGTGTACAAATTAATCATGGTTAGTCGTGTCCCCGGTTATGGACATCTTGAGTATCTGGTTCTTGCATTATCAAGTGGATCTCATCACTCTAAATTAATTTGTTGGGATGTTAATTACTTTTAATTGGGATTGAGATGCGGTTACCATTCTCAATGTTTTTCAACCAACTTTGTAGTTAAATAAAATATATTCCTTTGATGTAGGGAAAAATTGGCTTTTCGCAAAAACATTATAACCGTAGAGCCTCCACCAGCCATATATGCATGTAGTGATAGCATTTACTTGTTCATTGCTCTACTGTGTTATTTTGCCAGCATATTCCATGTGTGACCCGTTTCGGGCTGCAACATATCATGTTGCAGACTTTTCAGACGAAGAGTAAGGTGCGCTAGGTCGTTTGTTGTGCACTCAGCTATGCCGTTGGAGTTGATGGACTCAATTTATCTTCCAAGTCATTCGCTGTTATCTTACTAAGATGGCCTTAAGCCATATTTATTGTAATAAGTTCTCTTTTGAGACATTTGATGTAATAAGTGTGTGATTGCTACTCTGTTATAAATCCTTCAAGTACTGTGTGTGTTAGCATTACCGATCCAGGGATGACACTTATGCACAGAGACTTGATCCATTCGGGTTGGGTCGCTACGGTTGTGAATTTGAGAGATACTCGTGTTAAATTTTGTGATTCCCATAGCATGCCCGTATGGTGAACCATTATGTGATGAAGTTAGAGCATGATTTATTTTTTGATTGTCTTCCTTATGAGTGGCGGTCGGGGATGAGCGATGGTCTTTTCCTACCAATCTACCCCCCTAGGAGCATGCACGTAGTACTTCGTTTTGATGACTAATAGATTTTTGCAATAAGTATATGAGTTCTTTATGACTAATGTTGAGTCCATGGATTATACGCACTTTCACCCTTCCACCATTGCTAGCCTATCTTGTGGTGCGCAACTTTCGCCGGTACCATACACCCACCATATACCTTCCACAAGACAGCCACCATACCTACCTATTATGGCATTTCCACAGCCATTCCGAGATATATTGCCATGCAACTTTCCACCGTTCCGTTTATTATGACACGCTCCACCATTGTCATATTGCTTTGCATGATCATGTAGTTGACATCGTATTTGTGGCAAAGCCAACATTCATAATTCTTTCATACATGTCACTCTTGATTCATTGCACATCCCGGTACTGTAGCGACCAGACCTCAAACAGTCTGATCTCTGTGCTCCGGTGTCATCCCTGGATCAGTAATGCTGACACCACACAGTACTCGGAGGATTTATAGCAGAATAGCAATCACACACTTATTACAACGAGTGTCTCATAGAGAACTTATTACAATAAATATGGCTTAAGGCCATCTAAATACGATAATAGCGGAAGGCTTGGAAGATAAGTGAGTCCATCAACTCCAACGGCATCACTGAGTATAGAACCACGACCTAAAAACTCCTTAATCATCGTCTGAAAAGTCTGCAACTTTAACGTTGCAGCCCGAAATGGGTCAACACATGGAATATGCTAGCAAGGTAACACATAGAGAATAATGGAATGAAACAGCTATACTATATGCATATTTGGCTGGTGGAAAGCTTTATGGTTACAGTTTTGCGTAAAGCCAATTTTTCCCTACTTCAAAGGAATAAAATTTAATTACTATCATGGTAGTTGTTAAACATTGAGAATGGTTGACAGCATTCTCAATCCCAATTAAGCATCATCATTAAACAAAACCCAACAAAATTAATTTAGAGTAACATGTTGAGATTCACATGAAAATCCAGGTACTAGATACTCAAGATGTCCATAACTGGGGACACAGCTAATCATGATTAGTTTATTACACTCTGCAGAGGTTTGCGCACTTTTCCCCACAAGACTCGATCGCCTCCGTTTGGTTTCTTGCACTACATGGTGTTTGAGAAGACGGATGACCGAGACATAGTCTTTCAGAAGCGCTAGCACCTTGTGATCGGGTAGACCGTACCACCTACATCCCCTACATCTGCTAGTCTACCACTGTAAGAGTTCGCACGACTTAGTCAACTATGCTAGAGCCCATAATAGCTTGTGGCTGCACACGGAAGTTTCTAGTATGAATAGTCTCATGATCCCTTTGAGCCTGGGTGGCGGTCCAAAAGAAAACAGGCAAGTCCTGGAATACCCAGGTGCCTCAATCCACCCAGATGTGTGTTTAAGTTGCCACCTTAGATAAACCATTAATTAACCAAACTCACATCTGTCATGGATATCACTCACCCAATCCACGTCTACTAGCATAGCATGGCATAATAAGCAAACGTAGAAGTAACTCCCAAAGGTTTGATAATAAACAGGTAATAGGTACTACCTCAACTACTTCCCATCCTAATCGTGCAATGTATGAGGATTGATCTAATGCAATAAAACTGGGTAGTAGGAAAGGTATGATCAAAGTGTTACTTGCCTTGCTGGTGATCCGGGAAACCTAGAGATTCGAAGTAACAAGCGGCGCACTCCAGGTATTCTATCGCAGACAAACAAATAAGCATACAATAAGTACTCATCTAATGCACGGGTAAAACTCAAGTAAGAGATCTAACCAGAAGGTTCAACTTAAGAACTCCGGTTGGCAAAAAGAATCAAATCGAACGAAGCAACGACAGTCAAACGGCGAAAGAAAACAACTTCGTTCTACTAATCTGGATCTAGGGCAATTTTATAGTAGCAAAATCTTGTTTAAGTTTGTTAAACGGATAGAGGGTTTTGAGACGAAACTCCAGGCGCTTGAATCGCCCGATTCTGATAAATGAGCGAAAAGTTACACTAAAACGAAAATCGGATCAGGAATCACGATCAGAAAAATCGCGGATTTAATCCGAGAAAAAGAAAAACGACGAACATTCGCTAGAACGAACGAACAAACAAACGCTCGCTATTTAAATAAATCGGAAAACCGATCTATTTAAAAAAACCGAAACTAAAAAAACCGTCAAAAAACTGTCGGAAAACCGATCGGTTTTCTAAAAAAACCGGGCACGAATTTCGAGGTGGTGGCAAACCTCGGCGAGCGTGAGGGCGGGGCGACGGCTCCGGCGGAGCGGCGCGTGGGCGGCGACGGCGGGCGGCGTCGGCGGCGAGCGGCACGGTGGCGGCGGGGTCGGGCGGCTGGGGCGGCTCGGGGCTAGGGTTTCCCCGGGGCTGGGCCGGCTTATAAAGCCACCTCGGGCCGGAGTCCTAGCCGGACACGGCCCGTAGGTTGGTTCGTTTTTTTCACGCAGAAGAAAAAAATAAAAATAAATACTAAATGACTCCAAAAATTCCGAAATAAATTTTCACGGGCTTCTAAAATCAAGCCGCACAAGGTGAACATTTATTTGGGACCTAAATGCAATTTTTAAAAACGCACATTTTTCCTAAATTCAAATAAAACACTGAAAAACTCCGAAATAAAATCTTATTTGATTTTTATTTGATCCTCAATATTTCTCTATTTTGGGAAAGTCATTTTATTCCCTCTCTCATGTTTTTGTAATAGAAATAATTGATGATAAAATAAATAAAATCAAATGATCCTATTCTCAAAATTTGAGAAAACTCAAATAGGAAAATAACGAAACCCCCAACTCTCTCCGTGGGTCCTTGAGTTGCTTAGGATTTCTAGGATCAACCAAAATGCAGAATAAAATATGATATGCATAGATGATCTAATGTATAACATTCCAAATTGAAAATTTGGGATGTTACAAACCTACCCCCCTTAAGATGAATCTCGCCCTCGAGATTCGGGTTGGCTAGAAAATAGGCGAGGGTGGTCCTTGAGCAAATCTTCCTCTCGTTCCCAGGTGGCTTCATCCTCCGTGTGGTGGCTCCACTGAACCTTGCAAAACTTGATAACCTTGCTGCGAGTAACTCGGCCGGCAAACTCGAGAATCTTAACTGGATTCTCCTCATAGGTCAAATTGTTATCCAACTGAATAGTTTCCAATGCTATTGTGTCTCTGAAAGGTATGTCAGCCATCTCCGCGTGGCACTTCTTTAACTGGGAAACGTGGAACACATCATGAACTCCTGACAATCCTTCAGGCAAATCCAACCTGTAGGCCACTTCTCCCATATGCTCCAAAACTCGATATGGTCCTACAAACCGTGGCGCTAATTTTCCCTTAACTCCAAAACGCTTTGTTCCCCGAAGTGGAGATACTCGAAGATAAGCTCTATCTCCAACTTCGTAAACTGTCTCCTTGCGTTTAGAATCTGCATAACTTTTCTGTCTGGATTGAACTACCTTGAGCCTATCGCGAATCAATTTCACCTTCTGTTCAGACTCCTTAATCAAGTCAGGTCCAAACAACTGGCGGTTCCAACTTCATCCCATGACAACAGTGTCCTGCACCTCCTTCCGTACAAAGCTTCGAAAGGGGCCATCTTCAAACTGGCTTGGTAACTATTGTTGTAAGAGAACTCTGCATATGGCAAATTATCATCCCAACTAGATCCATAATCTAGCGCACAAGCTCTCAGCATATCCTCCAAAATCTAATTGACTCTCTCGGTCTGTCCATCTGTCTGTGGATGAAAAGTTGTACTGAATTCTAGCCTGGTTCCCAACATCTCATGCAACTGCTTCTAGAACTTTGAGGTAAACTGAGTTCCTCTATCTGATACGATACTCCTCGGAACTCCATGCAAACATACGATCCTGGTCATGTATATCTTTGCCAACTTAGCACTGTTGTAAGTGGTCTTTACCGGGATGAAATGAGCTACTTTCGTCAACCGATCGACTACAACCCAAATTGAGTCATAGCCTGAACGAGTCCTGGGTAATCCCGTGATAAAATCCATGCCTAGCTTATCCCACTTCCATTCGTGTATCGGCAATGGTTGTAACAATCATGCTGGCTTCTGATGCTCTGCCTTTACTCTCTGGCATACATCACAAACTGCTACGTACTCCGCAATATCCTTCTTCATTCTGGCCCACCAGAAAATATCCTTCAAATCCAAATACATTTTGGTATTTCCTGGGTTAATTGAATATGGTGAATCGTGTGCCTCTTGCAAAATCAACTTCCTGATCTCCGGGTCATTGGGCATGTAAACACGGTCTTCAAACCATAGGGTATCGTGCTCATGCTCATGAAATCCTTTAGACTTTCCTTTGCTAAGTTTCTCCTTAATAGAGGCAATCTCCTTGTCAGTCTTTTGAGCTTCACTGATTCTATCCATCAAAGTTGATTGAATCTCCAATGCTGCTACATAGCCTCTCGGAACTATTTCCAAACATAGTTCACGGAGATTTTCTGCTAACTCCTTGGGTATTTCTCCCGTCATTAACGTACCGACATGGCTCTTACGGCTTAATGCGTCAGCTACTACATTAGCCTTACCGGGGTGATAATGCAATCTCATATCATAATCCTTGATGAGCTCCAACCATCTCCTTTGTCTGAGATTCAACTCCTTCTGTGTGAAAATGTACTTCAAACTCTTATAATCCGTGTACACCTCACAATGATTTCCAATGAGGAAATGCCTCCATGTTTTCAAAGCATGCACTACGGCTGCTAACTCCAAATCATGTGTGGCATAATTCAACTCATGAGGCTTCAGTTGTCTTGAGGCATATGAAACAACTCTCCCTTCCTGCATAAGCACTGCTCCAAGTCCTCGACGTGAAGCGTCGCAATACACCTCATAATCTTTGGTCTGTGTCGGGGATATACCCCGTGGCGTAAACCGGCCGGAAGTATAAACCGGCCGGACTGGATGACTCACTGGTAACCCGCCCGGAGCTTGGCGGTTCACGGGCTACCCGCCCGGTCTTGGCGGTTAATTAGTAACCCAGCGGGCGGGTCAGATGGATGACGAGGCCCATGGCCCAGAAGGCCGGTTCACGTTTAATGGTGGGCCGGTTTATGAGAAAAGCACAAGGAATATTCCCTTACAAAGGAGGCAAGACTAGGACTCCACTTGTAATAAAGTAATCCTAGTCCTAATAGGACTAGTCATGTAAACCGCCCCTTCAACATATATAAGGAGGGGTAGGGCTCCCCAAAAGGGGACAAGATTCACAAGTTCCACAAGTTGGACAAGTTAGGTTTAGACAGTAGCTCTCGAGATAGAGCACTCTTGTAACCGTGATCATCATCATCAATATCAATGAAGCAGGATGTAGGCTTTTACCTCCACCGTGAGGGGCCGAACTTGGGTAAAACATCGCGTCTCTCGTTCCCGCTCAACCCCTCTCAAGCTACCACATAGATGCGTTGGCCTCGCGACTAAGTCCTTACACTAAGGACATCTGCCGTGACAATTCCACGACAGTTGGCGCCCACCGTGGGGCCTGCGCACGGTGGTGTTTGAGTTCTTGGAGGGATTTTTTTCCAAGGTTTCGAGAAGCTCGCAATTGGCCAGATGAAGAAGTATGAGTTTTGATTTCAAAACAAATTAGGGTTTGGAGTTTCTGCTGTGCGCCTCCGACGCAACATGATTCGTCGGATCTGAAGTTAAAGTCAACTTTGCTGCACGGACTGATGACGCTGAATAAACCGACATGGGACAGCGCGGACGTCTTGAACCGTCGTGCGCGTCGCTGCAGATTGAGAAGGATCGCATGTATCATCGCACATGTTGCTAGGTGATCCGTCGAATTCAACTTCACTGTTTTGCCTCCACACGTGACCGGGTAATCCGTCCAGATTAGTTATCAATCATGATGTCAGATGCAAAAACCGAGTCAGCAAGGGGACAAGACTAGTCCGGTCAAGTTACTGTGCAGAATCGGTCCACCACTCAGACTCGTCCCTGCCATAACCTGTCGCTCCTCCGCAAGCCGTCCGACGGGTCATCCCCACCTTTTGCTGAGTTGTGTGCCCGGACGCCCGTCGCTTTGACCGGCTCAGCACGCCTGAAACCTCACCTTCGTGGCATCATCGAACCTCCAAGCAGCTGAAGACTGCTGCCGCTTCACCTCGTTGCCAGGAGCTTACCTCTGCTGCAAAAGCCGCCCCTGCCGTGTCCTTAGCCGCATGTTGAGCCGGCATGTCCTGCTGAATCGTCGTGGCCTTCCGCTGTCTTGTGGCCGAGCGCCTCGCTGTTTTTACTCGAAGCGCATGACTTTCCATCCGAATGCTGTTGTCCCTGTGCAAAGGAATCAAGTGGTAGTGCCAAGGAGTATTATTCCAAGCAATGAAGATACGCAAGCTTAAATTAGCTACTGTACCTACGAGCAGATTGGGGGAAAACTATGCAACAGTGTACATGCATATAGTACGTCCGGTCTAACCTTCACCAAAGATGCATCAGATACAGTGTTCTGGCGTAACATCTCAGGACTCATACCGGCAGCAGTGGTGGCGGATCAAAGACAGTGCCTAGCTTGCAGTCACTCCTGCTCTACTTCGTCGGGGCTCTCTCACTGCAGCCCAAGTCGCCACTAGCCGGTCAAAGTTGCCGCAAGTAAAAACGACCAGGTGGTATCCATCTAAAGTTTATTTTATTAAACATATTGTTTTTATCAAAGAACAATTACTTGGTCTTGTAATATTTTTTGCAGGACCGTTACGAAAAGGTGTCGCCTAAGGGGGCGCATCAACATCACTTTTTGCATTGGTGTTTGTTCGTGCTAGGATGCTCGACGGATATACGTGCAAGTCACCGCCCCGATGTTCGGATTACATCCGTCCGCACCTACCGCCGATTCGTGCATCTACACCGGTTAAACAACATCATGTTTGAATCGCCACCCGCGCCGCTTTACAAACGCCATGAACGACTCGTCCATCTGCCCTCACGGCGGTTCATGCGTCCGCGTCGGCTTACAATGCCACGGCCGACTCATATGTTGTTCGGGCGAATCAGGTGATATCCCTCTAAGTATAATTTAGCACATATTTTTTTTGTCAGAGAGCAATTACTTTGGTCTTTGCATTTTATATGCAGGACAATTGGTCATTGCAAAACCGATGGCCTGATCATGGATATATAAATTGCGTAATTACTGTCATGTGCTAGCATATGACCGTGCCACAATGATCAAAGAATATGTGTGCAAGACGCCGCCCTTGTGGCCCGGACTACTTCGACTCACCGGGACCGCACCCGCGATTAACTCGACCGTCTGTGCCGGTTTACAACACCGGTGAAGATTTTCCCCGTCCGCACTGGCTTACAACGCCGCGGCCGACTCATCTATCGGAGCCGCCACTGATGCTGTGGTCGTCTTTGCTGTCCGTCTCTCACGGCCTGGTCTACATCAACATACCAGGCCACACCTATCTGCATGAGCTGTTTATTGGGTATGAGCAAGTCACAGCCTGGGTAGCCCGGTTTTCTTTCAAATTGGAGACAAATTATCATCAACCGCCGTTTGCACTGGATGGTTCAATGGGCAGGCGCACAAGTCGCCGCCACTACAGTTTTGATTAAACTTCAAATCGCCAGTTGGAAGGAAATATTGGCCGAGTTGCTGACACGGCTCATATGGGATCATTTACAACCCACTGCAGTTACCTCGACCTTCTATGGATTCACATCGTGCTATCAATGCCAATGATATACAAGTTATGCTGGTTTACATCACGGTCAAATATGGAGAGTCTCAAGCCAACTCCTCGAGTCACCTTTGAGACTCGGGGGCTACGATGACATGACTCAGCGAATCTTGCCAGTTTCAGCAAATTTAAGAACCCCAGGACGATGAAGGGAAGGATAACCCGGTCCCGGAGGCTACTGTTATATTGATGAAAGTTTAAAGGCCGTCAAAAAATTTCCGGCTTAGAAAGTATATGACAGTTATAAAATCCCGGCTCGATGAAGAAGTTCCGGATCATCAGAAATGACTCCGGTTTACAATCCGGTTCAAGAAAAATCTATTCTCCTACAAAGCTCTGAAGCGCTCAAATCCGGTTTAACAATGTCCGGTTCAAAAGGGAATTAACTTCTCGCAAGTTCGAGTTTAAAGGCCGTCAGAAAATTTCCGGCTAAAAATAAAGATTCCGGTTTGAAATCCGGTTCAAGGGAAAGATATCTCCCACAAAGCTTTGAAGCTCTCAATATCCGGTTCAAGATCCCGGTTCAAGAAGAATTTATCTCTTGAAAAAAGTTAAAAATTGCCAAAGAGGACCTGCTGCCATGATGCGCGGTTCAAACATGGTATCCCGCCTTACTGGCCTGACATATTATTGATCACATGGGGGCTTCTGCTTCATAAAGCGAGGTCTCTGTTCTTTTACATCATGCGTGGTTACACGGAGCTGTTCTGTCTTAAAGTGGCCTCCGGTTTACCCCTTGAAAATTTTATAAACATCACTTGGGGGATTGGTCGTGTCCGAACCAATGCAATACCTCTTGATAGGCGAGAGCCACCAGATCACTTGGGGACTTGGTCACGTCTGAACCAGTCATGCCTCTTGATCGGCCTAAGGCCACAAAATCACTTGGGGGCTTGGTCGAACCCGAACCATTGCCATGCCACTTGATCGGCATAAATGCCACGGTTTCATTTGGGGACCTGGCTGACTTGAACCATAGCTACACCTATCGAGAGCTTGGTCGTGTCCGACCATGGTAACGCCATCTGATCAGCTCAAATAAGCCTCTTTTTGCAAACGGTTTTGTCATTGCCTTTGCTTCACATTTTTCTTTGAAAGATATTTCTTTCTTTTTATTGCATTTTTTTTAAACCGACAAATTCTTAAACCGGTTCAAACTGTCAATTACAAATTGACGGAACACGGTCAAATCTTAATCCGGAGACTATCTGCCCGGTTTGATTTTCTGTTACCATCCTATTATGGAGTAAACCGGTGTTTATCAACCTGGCTCGGCTTTCAACTACAAGTTGTCAGTACACGATCAATTTATAATCCAGAGACTATCAGCCCGGTCTGGTTTGACTACGAGTCGCCAGTATTATATATGGTTAAACCGGTGTTTATCACAACCTGGTCCGGTTTTATCATAAACCGGCACAATATGAAAGGAGTTATCATTACTCAAGATTGGGTTTATCACTCTTACTACAAAAGTTGGTAAACCCAACAATGTGATTCAATGTCACAGGTATGATGTATTTCATATTTGATTATTCTTAAGTGCAGCCTCGGTTATAAACCCAGGTTATATGTCAGGCATTATGACCCGTCCGGCGGTAAACCGCCAGGACACTTTAAACTTATTGTATGCAGAAACAGGTTGAATAAAGTATGACGATAAATTATCCGGTGTTTATTAAACCGGCCTGGCTTTCGACTATAAGTCGCCAGTATATATTTGGATTGTGCCATTGGAATCATGCGCTTATAAATCATTGGGTTATATTATTCAAATAGCCAAACTTGGCTGAATTTCCATTATGATGTTGAATGAATAAGGTTTTCATACCGGGTTATGTTATCTTGAATAGCCAACATGGCTGGATTTTATTATGGTTATTAATAATAGGTATTATTGAGGTTTTCAAAGTCGCTTTAGCGCAATGGATATTATATTGTCAATGGATATGGTTTATTTTACAATTGAAGTAATAGTCCCGAGTCGCTGCAGGCTCACGACCCGGAACTTGGGGGCTACATTATTCAACTGAAGATTATATCAAATATGCAAGTCTCATGTCGCTGCAAATATGCAAGTCTCATGTCGCTGCAAGCATGCACCATGACACTGGGGGGCTAATGCAAAGTCATTTTTTGCTCACATTATTGAAGACCCGACTCATCACATTGTAATGAGCCGGCCCTTGGGGGCTACCAATTGCCTCTATCAACAATTTAAGGTACAAAGCTTTTTTAGGGTCCACTGCTCAATTGGTAAAGCACAAGGCTCTTAACCTTGTGGACGTGAATTCAAGCCCCATGATGGGGGTTACATCATATGATGTTATTTTCATTGAAGAATATATCAAAATCCCAGCTCAATATTATCTTACTGAGCCGGCCCTTGGGGGCTACACGTTGCTGTTCAAAGTTTACAAGATTATATTTACAAAGTCCCTGCTCATTATTGCATAATGACCCGACCCTTGGGGGCTACACTGGTTGAAGTTTTTATGAGCATCAAGCAATTACAAGTCCCAGGTTGCTGCAAGCATGACAACCCGGCACTTGGGGGCTACATATGTGGAATACTCAATTCTGACTAGCGACTGGGATGAACAACATGGATTTCTTCAAAATTGGTAACATTTATATTGAAGCAAGTCTTAAGCCATCACTTTGTTCTGCTCAAGATTTGGGGGCTACAGGTATTATATTATTATTGAAGAAATATTTTCAAATTCTCTGTTTGAGCAAACCAGATTGACCCGACGTCACCAATCATTATGACCCTGTGGCTGCAACTCGGCATCATCAATAATCATGAACCGGCGTTGTGAACCGGCGTTGGCAACAATCATAACCCGACGTCTATCAACGATAAGTATTTCAAGACCCATATTTCTTAAACCGGCGCTTTGGGAGCTGAGTCAAAGGAGTTATTCTTCACAATATTTCTCGGTGACAAACCAATGTCGGCAAATTGATTATGAAGCTGGTCTGTTGACCCGGATTTCCCAGAAGGAGGAAATAACAAGGACTTAAGGATGATCAGGTACCGGTTTACAAATTTTTTTAACCCAGAACATAACCCGTCAAATTTGCTCTTGAGTTTATGTTGCAGATCAGTTTAACATGGATAAATCCAAATTAAACTGGGGGCTAATGTCGGGGATATACCCCGTGGCGTAAACCGGCCGGAAGTATAAACCGGCCGGACTAGATGACTCACTGGTAACCCGCCCGGAGCTTGGCGGTTCATGGGCTACCCGCCCGGTCTTGGCGGTTCATTAGTAACCCGGTGGGCGGGTCAGATGGATGACGAGGCCCATGGCCTAGAAGGCCGGTTCACGTTTAATGGTGGGCCGGTTTATGAGAAAAGCACAAGGAATATTCCCTTACAAAGGAGGCAAGACTAGGACTCCACTTGTAATAGAGTAATCCTAGTCCTAATAGGACTAGTCATGTAAACCGCCCCTTCAACATATATAAGGAGGGGCAGGGCTCCCCAAAAGGGGACAAGATTCACAAGTTCCACAAGTTGGACAAGTTAGGTTTAGACAATAGCTCTCGAGATAGAGCACTCTTGTAACCGTGATCATCATCATCAATATCCATGAAGCAGGATGTAGGCTTTTACCTCCACTGTGAGGGGCCAAACCTGGGTAAAACATCGCGTCTCTCGTTCCCGCTCAACCCCTCTCAAGCTACCTCATAGATGCGTTGGCCTCGCGACTAAGTCCTGACACTAAGGACATCTGCCGTGACAATTCCACGACAGTCTGGTCTGGCAAAATTAACACTGGTGAGGTAACCAAATGTTTCTTCAACTCTTGGAAACTAGCCTCACATTCCTCCGTCCATATGAACTTGGTATCTTTCTTTAACAACTCAGTCATAGGCTTCGCAATCTTTGAGAAATTCTCAATAAATCTCCGGTAGTATCCTGCGAGTCCAAGAAAACTCCGGATCTCTCCAACTGTTGTTGGGGCTTCCCACTTGGTCACGGTATCAACTTTAGTGGGATCAACTGCTATACCTTCTCCAGATATAACGTGTCCGAGGAATCCTACTTCCTTCAACCAAAACTCACATTTGCTGAACTTGGCATATAATTGATGTTCTCTGAGGTTTCCAAGTACCAAACGCAAATGCTCCTTATGTTCCTCTTCATTCTTCGAATAAACCAGGATATCATCAATGAACACCACGATGAACTTATCCAAAAATTCCATAAACACTTTGTTCATCATGTTCATAAAATAGGCAGGTGCGTTAGTCAGACCAAATGACATAATGGTATACTCGTACAGCCCATACCTGGTGGTAAAAGCTGTCTTTGGAATATCCTGTTCTTGAATCTTCAACTGGTGGTATCCTGATCGCAGATCGATCTTGGAAAATACCTTAGCTCCTTGCAATCGATTGAACAGATCATTGATCATCGATAGTGGGTACTTGTTCTTGATCGTTACTTCATTCAATCCTCGATAATCAACAACCATCCTTAACGATCCATCCTTCTTCTCCACTAGAAGTACTGGCGATCCCCAAGGTGAAGAACTTGGGCGTATATATCCCTTATCCAGTAACCCCTTAATCTGCTTCTTAATTTCCACCAAATCCTTTGCTGGCATCCTATATGGTCTCTTTGATATTGGCCCTGTGCCTGGCAATAGCTCAATCAAAAACTCAATATCTCTATCCGATGGCATGCCTGGCAACTCCTCTGGAAATACTTCAGGGAAATCCCTTACCACTGGTACTTCCTCCTGCACAACTCCTGTTAGGCAATTTACTTGAGTCCTCTTTGGCACATGCCGGGATACATACTTGATCCTTCTCCCTTCTGGGGTGGTAAGCAAAATTGACTTACTAGCACATTCAATATTCCCTTCATACTTTGATAACCAATCCATGTCTAATATCGCATCCAATCCTTGGGATTCCAATACTATTAGGTCTGAGGGAAAAACATAGTTACCAATCCTTAATGGTAAACGATCACACCATAGACTAGCCATATATTCTACTCCAGGCGAGGTTACTAACATGGGTGACCTAAGGGCTTGGGTTGATAGGTTATACTTATCCACAAATCCCTTTGAGATGTATGAATGCGATGCACCAGTGTCAAAAAGAATGAGTGCGGTAAATGACTTAACCAAAAACTTACCTATTACTGCATCAGGCTGAGCTTCAACCTCCTCCACGCTAACGTGGTTCACCTGTCCCCTGTTGAAAGGGTTCGGCTTCTTCCCAGAACTTCCATTGCCATTTTGGCCTTCAGGACATTCATTGGCATAGTGCCCGGTCTTCTGACACTTAAAGCAAGTGACTTGGCTCAGGTCCTTCTTGGTTGGGGTTGATGGGTTGGTGCGATTTTGTTCGTTGCTTCCTCCATTGCTATTACCATTCTTGGTGCCATTGTGATTGTGCGAGCTACCTCCTCCATGGGTACGCTGAAAATGTCCTCCCGGTCTAGGGGTAAAACGTGGCTTCTGCTGAGCTCCTGAATTGTACTTTCCTTGTCCATACTTCCTCTTGCGATTCTCAATTTGCTGTTGCTTCCCTTCAATCATAAGAGCACGATCTACCAACTCCTGGTAGTTGTTGAAGGTTGCTACCATCAACTGCATGCTCAACTCATCATTCAGTCCTTCCAGAAACTTCTCCTGCTTAGCTGCATCCGTAGTGATGTCATCTGGGGCATAACGTGCTAACTTACTAAAGTCCTCCACATATTTGCCAACTGTCCGTCCTCCTTGGCGCAAGTTGCGAAACTCACGCTTCTTCATGGCCATAGCTCCTGCTGAAACATAGGTAGTACGAAAAGCCTGCTGAAACTGGTCCCATGTGACAGTGTCGACTGGGAAAGTGGCTATGAAATTCTCCCACCATGATGCTGCGGGTCCTTGAAGCTGATGTGCGGCAAACTTCACCTTCTCCGCATCTGTGCATCCTGCTGTGGTTAACTCCCTAGCTGTCTTGCGGAGCCAATCATCTGCTACTATCGGCTCGGTGCTACTGGAAGACACCGGCGGATTCAGCCTAAGAAAATGGGCTAAGTGGTCAACAGGTGGTGGTGGTGGTGGTGGGTTGTTGTTGTTGTTCCCCTGATTCTGATTCTGGACTAGCAACTGCATCAATGTGTTCTGCAACTGGATCAACTGGGTGAGCTCCGGTGGAAAGGCAAATCCGGGGTCATGTCTCGGAGGCATCTGAGGGGTTTAGAAAAGATGAGATGTAAGAATAGGGGGGGTCTAAAGAGAAAACACTACCCATATGCACATGAGGCAAAAACAAACAATTCACTTCATTCAATCAAACAATGGCATATAATCGACCTATCTATCGCAAAAGTGCTCGGACTACTAATATTTACATGGTGGACTACTACTACTGATGAGGTGGTCTACTAGAAATATTCTTCGGTGGCAGACTCCATGATATCTGCTCCAGCTTCATCAACATAGTCATCATCGCTACTATCTGGATCCGAGTCGGTGTCGTCGATGATGATGTAGTCTTCCGGGCTAATCTCCTTGGGTTCTTCGTCTTCATCCACTAGTGTAGGGCCTCCCATAAATATCCCAATCTTCTTGATCAGGTCGTCATTCTTCTCCACCAATACTTCAATTTCCTCTTCATAATCTTCACGTGTAGCCTTGAGTTCTTCCTCCAGTTCCTTGATTCTAGTCTTAGCCTTCTTCAGATCTATCATGTCGGCACACATCTGGTTCTCCTGTCGTCGAATGTGCTGGTTTAACTCCTGGATAAAAGCTGCGATTGATCTATCCTTACTGGTGCTGATCATCTCCCAGTGCTCATCTCGGTGCCCACAAATCTGGTAGATAGTATCCTTGAGATCCTTGTGGTAGACTTCTCCAATGCGTCCCATGGCGATGTGAGCTGCCATGCTCTTTCCTAGACTCCAAGTTGGTGCATCAAAAGAAACTCTATGGGCTCAGTGACTGGCATGAACGTCCTTCCTGGAACTTGAACTTGAATCATCCAGCGCTCTTCTTCAGGTAAAGTGGCGTTGTAGGTTCCGGTGAAGCTTGGTACTCCTATATTCAGGTATCTAGTGACTTCCTTCAAGTGACGTCCAAAGGGTGTATCTTCATCCGGTTGCGTGAACTTGTTCCTTGCATCCGCCATCCTAAAGAGTAGAAAAGATGAGAAGTCAGAAGAGAAGAGAGTGAAAAGTGATCTAGGTCTTTTAGCTTAGTGGTCGTGTCCTATAGTCAGCGTGTGCTCTGATACAATCTCTGTAGCGACCAGACCTCAAATAGTCTGATCTCTGTGCTCCAGTGTCATCCCTGGATCAGTAATGCTGACACCACACAGTACTCGGAGGATTTATAGTAGAGTAGCAATCACACACTTATTACAACGAGTGTCTCATAGAGAACTTATTACAATAAATATGGCTTAAGGCCATCTAAATACGATAACAGCGGAAGGCTTGGAAGATAAGTGAGTCCATCAACTCCAATGGCATCACTGAGTATAGAACCACAACCTAAAAACAACTTAATCGTCGTCTGAAAAGTCTGCAACTTTAACGTTGCAGCCCGAAACGGGTCAGCACATGGAATATGCTGGCAAGGTAACACATAGAGAATAATGGAATGAAACAACTATACTATATGCATATTTGGCTGGTGGAAAGCTCTATGGTTACACTTTTGCATAAAGCCAATTTTTCCCTACTTCAAAGGAATAAAATTTAATTACTATCATGGTAGTTATTAAACATTGAGAATGGTTGACAGCATTCTCAATCCCAATTAAGCATCATCATTAAACAAAACCCAACAAAATTAATTTAGAGTAACATGTTGAGATTCACATGAAAATCCAGGTACCAGATACTCAAGATGTCCATAACCGAGGACACGGCTAATCATGATTAGTTTATTACACTCTGCAGAGGTTTGCGCACTTTTCCCCACAAGACTCGATCGCCTCCGTTTGGTTTCTCGCACTACATGGTGGTTGAGAAGACGGATGACTGAGACATAGTCTTTCAGAAGCGCTAGCACCTTACAATCGGGTAGACTGTACCACCTACATCCCCTGCATCTGCTTGTCTACCACTGTAAGAGTTCGCATGACTTAGTCAACTATGCTAGAGCCCATAATAGCTTGTGGCTGCACACAGAAGTTTCTAGTATGAATAGTCTCATGATCCCTTTGAGCCTGGGTGGCGGTCCAAAAGAAAACAGGCAAGTCCTGGAATACCCAGGTGCCTCAATCCACCCAGATGTGTGTTTAAGTTGCCACCTTAGATAAACCATTAATTAACCAAACTCACATCTGTCATGGATATCACTCACCCAATCCACGTCTACTAGCATAGCATGGCATAATAAGCAAACGTAGAAGTAACTCCCAAAGGTTTGATAATAAACAGGTAATAGGTACTACCTCAACTACTTCCCATACCACAATTTAATTAGATCCTAATCATGCAATGTATGAGGATTGATCTAATGCAATAAAACTGGGTAGTAGGAAAGGTATGATCAAAGTGTTACTTGCCTTGCTCGTGATCCGGGAAACCTAGAGTTTGAAGTAACAAGCGGCGCACTCCGGGTATTCTATCGCAGACAAACAAACAAGCATACAATAAGTACTCATCTAATGCACGGGTAAAACTCAAGTAAGAGATCTAACCAAAAGGTTCAACTTAAGAACTCCGGTTGGCAAAAAGAATCAAATCGAACGAAGCAACGTAAGTCAAACGGCAGAAGAAAACAACTTCGTTCTACTAATCTGGATCTAGGGCAAATTTTATAGTAGCAAAATCTTGTTTAAGTTGTTTAAACGGATAGAGGGTTTCGAGACGAAACTCTAGGCGCTTGAATCGCCTGATTCTGATAAACGAGCGAAAAGTTACACTAAAATGAAAATCGGATCAGGAATCGTGATCAGAAAAATCACGGATTTAATCCGAGAAAAGGAAAAACGACGAACGTTCGCTAGAACGAACGAACGGACGAACGCTCGCTATTTAAATAAATCGGAAAACCGATCTATTTAAAAAAACCCGAAACTAAAAAAACCGACGAAAAACCGACGGAAAACCGATCGGTTTTCTAAAAAAACCGGGCACGGATTTTGAGGTGGTGGCGAACCTCGACGAGCATGCGGGCGGGGCGGCGCGTGGGCGGCGACGGCGGGCGGCAGCGGCGGCGGCGAGCGGCACGGTGGGGCGGCGGCGGCGGCGGGGTCGGGCGGCTGGGGCAGCTCGGGGCTGGGCCGGCTTATAAAGCCACCTCGGGCCGGAGTCCTAGCCGGACACGGCCCGTAGGTCGGTTCGTTTTTTTTATTTCGCGCAGAAGAAAAATAATAAAATGAAATACTAAACGGACTCCAAAAATTCTGAAATAAATTTTCACGGGCTTCTAAAATCAAGCCGCACAAGGTGAACATTTATGTGGGACCTAAATACAATTTTGAAAAACGCACATTTTTCCTAAATTCAAATAAAACACCAAAAAACTCCGAAATAAAATCTTATTTGATTTTATTATTTGATCCTCTATATTTCTCTATTTTGGGAAAGTCATTTTATTCCCTCTCTCATGTTTTTGTAATAGAAATAATTGATGATAAAATAAATAAAATCAAATGATCCTATTCTCAAAATTTGAGAAAACTCAAATATGAAAATAACGAAACCCCCAACTCTCTCCGTGGGTCCTTGAGTTGCTTAGGATTTCTAGGATCAACCAAAATGCAGAATAAAATATGGTATGCATAGATGATCTAATGTATAACATTCCAAATTGAAAATTTGGGATGTTACAGGTACACCGCCGGAGGCATTCACATAGAGTCATATTTTGTTCTAAGTATCGAGTTGTAATTCTTGAGTTGTAAGTAAATAAAAGTGTGATGATCATCACTAGTAGAGCATTGTCCCAGTGAGGAAAGGATGATGGATACTATGATTCCCCAAAAGTCGGGATGAGACTCCGGACGAAAAAAGGAAAAAAAGAGGCCATAAAAAGGAGAAAAGGCCCAAATAAAAAATAAAAAATAAAAAAATAAGAGAAAAAGAGAGAAGGGACAATGTTACTATCCTTTTTCCACACTTGTGCTTCAAATTAGCACCATGATCTTCATGATAGAAAGTCTCCTCTTTTGTCACTTTCATATACTAATGGGAATTTTCATTATAGAACTTGGTTTGTATATTCCAATGATGGGCTTCCTCAAAATGCCCTAGGTCTTTGTGAGTAAGCAAGTTGGATGCACGCCCACTTAGTTTCTTTTGTTGAGCTTTCATACACTTATAGCTCTAGTGCATCCGTTGCATGAAAATCCCTACTCACTCACATTGATATCTATTGATGGGCATCACCATAGCCTGTTGATACACCTAGTTGATGCGAGACTATCTTCTCCTTTTTGTCTTCTCCACAACCACCATTCTATTCCACCTTTAGTGCTATATCCATGGCTCACGCTCATGTATTGCGTGAAGATTGACAAAGTTTGAGAACATCAAAAGTATGAAACAATTGCTTGGCTTGTCATCGGGGTTGTGCATGATTTAAATATTTTGTGTGATGAATATAGAGCATAGCCAGACTATATGATTTTGTAGGGATAGCTTTCTTTGGCCATGTTATTTTGACAAGACATGATTGCTTTGCTAGTATGCTTGAAGTATTATTGTATATATGTCAATATTAAACTTTTGTTTTGAATCTTATCGATCTGAATATTCTTGCCACAATAGAGAAGATTGCATTTATAAATATGTTAGGTAGCATTCCACATCAAAAATTCTGTTTTTTATCATTTGCCTACTCGAGGACGAGCGGAAATTAAGCTTGGGGGTGTTGATATGTCTCCAACGTATCTATAATTTTTGATGTATTCATGCCATGTTTATAATTTTTTTACATGATTTTGGTATCATTTGGTTAGAACTAACCCGGACTGGCGCTGTTTTCAGCAGAATTACCGTGGTTTTGTTTTTGTGCAGAAATAAAAGTTCTCGGAATGCGCAGAAAATCAACAGAGATTTTTTCTGGAAAATATAAAAAAATACTGGAACGAAGAGTTACCGGAGGGGAGTCCCATGGGCCCCACGAGGGTGGAGGGTGCACCCACCCCCTAGGGCGCGCCCCTATGCCTCGTGGACTTCCCGTGGGGCCCCCTGACTTGTTCTCGAAGCCAACCTCTCCTATAAATCCCCAAACCTCCAGAAAATAACCTAGATCAGGAGTTCCGCCCCCGCAAGCCTCTATAGCCACCAAAAACCAATCGGGACCCTGTTCTGGCACCCTACCGGAGGGGGGATCCATCACCGGTGGCCATCTTCATCATCCTGGTGCTCTCCATGATGAGGAGGGAGTAGTTCACCCTTGGGGCTGAGGGTATGTACCAGTAGCTATGTGTTTGATATCTCTCTCTCTCTCATGTTCTTGATGTGGCACGATCTTGATGTACTGCGAGCTTTGCTATTATAGTTGGATCTTATGATGTTTCTCCCCCTTATCTCCTTGTGATGAATTGAGTTTTCCCTTTGAAGTTATCTTATCAGATTGAGTCTTTAAGGATTTGAGAACACTTGATGTAAGTCTTGCATGTGCTTATGTGTGGTGACAATGGGATATTCACGTGATCCACTTGATGTATGTTTTGGTGATCAACTTGCGAGTTCTGTGACCTTGTGAACTTATGCATAGGGGTTGGCACATGTTTTCCTCTTGACTCTTCGGTAGAAACTTTGGGGCACTCTTTGAAGTTCTTTGTGTTGGTTGAATAGATGAATCTAAGATTGTGTGATGCATACCATATAATCATACCCACGGATACTTGAGGTGACATTGGAGTATCTAGGTGACATTAGGGTTTTGGTTGATTTGTGTCTTAAGGTGTTATTTTACTACGAACTCTAGGGTTGTTTGTGACACTTATAGGAATAGCCCAATGGATTGATTGGAAAGAATAACTTTGAGGTGGTTTCGTACCCTCCAATAATCTCTTCATTTGTTCTCCGCTATTAGTGACTTTGGAGTAACTCTTTGTTGCATGTCGAGGGATTGTTATATGATCTAATTATGTTATTATTGTTGAGAGAACTTGCACTAGTGAAAGTATGAACCCTAGGCCTTGTTTCAACGCATTGCAATACCGTTTGTGCTCACTTTTATCATTAGTTACCTTGCTGTTTTTATATTTTCAGATTACAAAAACCTATATCTACCATCCATATTGCACTTGTATCACCATCTCTTCGCCGAACTAGTGCACCTATACAATTTACCATTGTATTGGGTGTGTTGGGGACACAAGAGACTCTTTGTTATTTGGTTGCATGGTTGTTTGAGAGAGACCATCTTCATCCTACGCCTCCCACGGATTGATAAACCTTAGGTCATCCACTTGAGGTAAATTTGCTACTGTCCTACAAACCTCTGCACTTGGAGGCCCAACAACGTCTACAAGAAGAAGGCTGTGTAGTAGACATCATTCAGCATCCTCATTGGTGCCTCCAATGATGCATGAGTAGTTCATCATAGACCTACGGGTCCATAGTCAGTAGCTAGATGGCTTTCTCTCTTTCTCTTTTGATTCTCAATACAATGGTCTCTTGGAGATCTATTTTATGTAACTCTTTTTTGTAGTGTGTTTGTTGGGATCTGATGAACTTTGAGTTTATGATCAGATCTATATCCATGAATATTATTTGAGTCTTCTTTTGATCTCTTATATGCATGATTATTTATAGCCTCGTATTTCTTCTTCGGATCTTTGGTTTAGTTAGGCCAACTAGGTCGATTTTTCTTGCCATGAGAAGAGGTGCTTTGTGATGGGTTTGACCGTGTGGTGTTCTTTCCCAATGATAGAAGGGGCAACAAGACATGCATGTATCGTTGCTATTAAGGATAACGAGATGGGGGCTATTCCTACATGAATAAATCTCGTCTACATCATGTCATCATTCTTATTGCATTACTCCGTTTCTCCAGGAACTTAATACACTAGATGCATGATGGATAGCAGTCGATGTGTGGAGTAATAGTAGTAGATGCAGGCAGGAGTCGGTCTACTAATCTTAGATGTGATGCCTATATACTGATCATTGCCTTGGATATCGTCATAACTATTCAATTTTCTATCAATTTCCCAACAGTAATTTGTTTACCCACCGTGTTCTATTTCTTGAGAGAAGCCACTAGTGAAATCTACGGCCCCGGGTCTATTCTTTATCATATTTGCTTTGAGATATATTTTTTATTCGCTTTTGTTTTTAGATCTGTTATTCCAAAAACCGAAAAATACCTTGCTACACTTTTTTGTTACTTATTTTATTTTGCGTTTTATCGAGATCTATTTATCCAATCTATCACAATTTTTATCTCGTCAACTTGACAATTTCTGGCGCCGTTACCCGTAGAGGGATTGACAACCCCTCATAAGCGTCGGGTTGCAAGTATTTGTTCTTTGTGTGCAGGTACCATTTACATAGTGTTTCTTGGTTCTCCTACTGGATTGGTAACCTTGGTTTCATAACTGAGGGAAATACCTATCGTAGTTGTACTGCATCATCCCTTCCTCTTTGGGGAAATACCGACATAGTTCAAGCGACATCAAAAGGAATTTCTGGCGCCATTGTCGGGGAGACATCATCAAAATCTATCATGTTCCTAATCACAAATCTCATCTCCTTGAAATTTACATTATTTGCCATTTGTCTCTCCTTTTCATCTCCCCCACTTCACAAAAAATTGTCGTTTTATTCGCCCGTTTTTTCGTTCACCATTTTCTCACAGATCTGTTTTGTTTGCAATATTGCTTGCATACTCACGATGTCTCAAGAAAATTCCAAGTTGTGTGATTTTTCCAATACCAATAATAATGATTTTATTAGCACTCTGATTGCTCCTCCCGCCACTATTGCAGAATCTTGTGATATTAATGCCGCTTTGTTGAATCTTGTTATGAAAGATTAGTTTTCCGGTACTCCTAGTGAGGATGCCATGTCCCATTTAAACACAATCGTAGAATTATGCGATATGCAAAAGAAAAAACATGTGGACAATGATATTGTGAAGTTGAAATTATTTTCGTCTTCTTTGCGAGACCGTGCAAAAAAATTGGTTTTTCTTCTTTGCCTCGCAATAGTATCGATTCTTGGGATAAGTGTAAAGATGCTTTTATTACTAAGTATTTCCCGCCCGTGAAAATTATTTCCGTTGGTACTCAAATCATGAATTTTAAGCAACTTGATCATGAACATGTTGCACAATCCTGGGAAAGAATGAAATTGATGCTAAGAAATTGTCCCACACATGGTTTAAATCTTTGGATGATCATACAATTTTTTTATGCGGGATTGAACTTTGTTTCTAGAAATCTTTTAGATTCCACTGCGGGTGGTACATTTATGGAAATTACTTTGGGTGAAGCTACTAAATTTCTAGATAATATCATGACAAATTATTCACAATGGCATACCTGAAAGAGTGCCTACTAGTAAGAAAATTAATTTGGTTGAAGAAATTAGTACTTTGAGTGAAAAAGTTGATGCTCTTATGAAATTGGTTGCTAATAAAAGTGCTCCTATTGATCTTAATGATGTGCCCATGTCTACTTTGATTGAGAAAAATAGTGATCTTGTAGATATGAATTTTGTCTCATGAAACAATTTTAATAACAATGCTTATATAGGTAATTTTAATCCTAGGCCTTTCCCTGAAAATTCCTCTAATAATTATGATAATTCCTATCACTACTACAGGATGCTGCTAACGCGACACTACGATCAGAGACCCTTTGACGAAACTGTGTGCGATGCATTAATCGCAAACGGTGATATAAAAAACCCATCAAAAAAGATGCAAAACATTTGCGACGGCGGATACATCAAACACGGTTCAGATTTTAGTTGCGTGTGCAATGCTGGGCATACAGTTGATCCATACGAACTGTATGAGATTAGATAGAACAACATAAATGGACAACCATATCAATGTGCATGCGATATACGGCATACCGTTCGGTCCGATGAACTATTTGCTATTAGGGAAAGCAACAGAAACGGTCAACGAGATCAAGGTGTGTGTGATATACAGCATACGGTTCACTCAAACGAACTGTTTTCTATTAGGGAAGAGAACAGAAATGGTTCAATTTAACAAGATGTGTGTGATACGCGGCAAACAGATCTGTAATCGAAAATGTGTGGGAAGACCGATAACAACACAGATGATTCCTGTTAACAAGCCGTGTGTGTTGTGAGCAAAGATTGATGGTATACAATTGTTAGTCATTGATGAAATCATCACCAATGGGTTCCATTGTTTAGTCCGTGTGCGATGTGATTTGCTCTGTCCGCACAACATCTAAGCTCTGTCTACGGAGCATCAACATATATACTTAAAAAGACACCATTGCAAAACCAAATTAAGCATACAATTACACAAGTGACTACACACATAACATTTCCACACATCAAAGTAAGCAATTACATGCATACTAAACTAGGAGAAACGAGCATCTAATCATCTACTTCTTGTTGTGATGACGCTTGCCATTGCTCTGTTTCTGGTTGGATCCCTGGCCGTTTTGGGGAAGGAGGTACTTCCTCATGTCAAGGATCCGCCTGTACATCTCGTAGCTCATGTATGCCTCCTTGGCTGCGTACACGACATGAGCTTTGTCAAGTTTCTCCATCCAGGCCGAGTGCCAGGCACGCTTATCCTTGTTGTAGGAATCCTTCATGTCTCTGTAGTAGGTATCGATGATGGCCTCGGCGAGGTGAACCAGTGAGTCCTTCTCATGCTCGTTGCTGCCCCAGATCTTGTATTGGCCCTGGATGTCGAAAAGATTTTGGCAGGCGATGCTCGAATTCTTGAGCACCTTTACATTGTTGGTGATGTCCACCGTAGCGAACATGTAGTGGGTGTTGGGGAACGTAGCATGCAATTTCAAAAAAATTCCTACGATCACGCAAGATCTATCTAGGAGATGCATAACAACGAGAGGGGAGAGTGTGTCCACGTACCCTCGTAGACCGAAAGCGGAAGCATTAAGTTAACACGGTTGATGTAGTCTAACGTCTTCACGATCCAACCGATCTGATACCAAACGTATGGCACCTCTGAGTTCAGCACACGTTCTGCTCGATGACGTCCCTCGAACTCTTGATCTAGCAAAGTGTCGAGGGAGAGTTCCGTCAGCACGACGGTGTGGTGACGGTGATGGTGAAGTGATCCGCGCAGGAGTTCGCCTAAGCACTACAAAGATATGACTAGAGGCATAAACTGTGGAGGGGGGCGCCGCACACGGCTAACAATTGTTGGTGCGTGTTCTAGATGCCCCCTCCCCATGTATATATAGGTGGGAGAGGGAGGGGTGCAGCCTTGGGGCGCCCCAAGTAGGAGGAATCCTACTTGGGGGCCTCCTCCAATTCGGCCTCCCACTTTCCTTATCTCCGGAGGGGGGAAAGAAAGAGGGGAGAGGGGAAAGGAAGGGGGAATCCTATTCCCTCTTGTAATGCCCCGGACACACCCGCCGATGGTCGTTACTCCTGGCAGGATCTAGACTGGCCCCACAGATCAATACTAGTCTTTTCTGCGCACTTTGTCCTCACTCGTGCGCACCCGGGAGCAAATTCCCGATCGATCACCCATCCTGAAACTACTCTGAGCTGAGCACGCTTAACTTTGGAGTTCTGTCCGGATGGGCTCCCGGAAAAGAAGGAATTCCTTATTGATATGAGTAGTCTATCATCCCTAAGAAGCCAGGCTATCACACACACACACACCTACTCAGAGGAACCGACGTCCTTGTCGGGCCACAGGAACGTTACCTCTTGGCACATATGTCTGTGCTTCCAGTCCAGCACATGTGTCATGCCGTGTGCCATGATGGGTCACAAACATCATGCACAACATGACCATGCACCTGTCCGCAAACATCCGTGTAACCGCGAGGGTCGGCTCTGATACCAACTTGTAACACCCATGATGCGGCTATATCTCCCACGTGTCGAGGCATGACTTAGAGGCATAACCACATGGTGGTTTTATCGCAAGAGGGGTAATCTTCACACAATCCCATGTACTGAATAAGAAAGGGATAAAGAGTTGGCTTACAATCGCCACTTCACACAAATAACAAGTTAAACATACATCATCCAGAGTACAATCAAAGGTCCGACTATGAAACCAAAATAAAGGAAGACAACCCCAAATGCTAGATCCCCGATCGTCCCAACTGGGCTCCACTACTGATCATCAGGAAACGAAACACAGTAATGACCAAGCTCTTCATCAAGCTCCCACTTGAGTTCGGTAGCATCACCTGCACTAGTATCATCGGCACCTGCAATTGTTTTTGAAGTATCTATGAGTCACGAGGACTCAGCAATCTCACACCCGCGAGATCAAGACTATTTAAGCTTATGGGTAGGATAAGGTAATGAGGTGGAGTTGTAGCAAGCGCTAAGCAAATATGGTGGCTAACATACGTAAGTAAGAGTAAGATGAGAAGCTACGCAACGGTTGAAAAGCTATAAGTGATCAAGAAGTGATCCTGAAACTACTTACGTTCAAACATAACCCAAGACCGTGTTCACTTCCCGGACTCCGTCGAAAAGAGACCATCACGGCTACACACACGGTTGATGCATTTTAATTATGTCAAGTATCAAGTTCTCTACAACTAGACATTAACAAATTCCCATCTAACACATAACCGCGGGCACGGCTTTCGAAAGTTTAAACCTTGCAAGGGTGTCCCAACTTAGCCCATCACAAGCTATCACGATCAACGAAGGATATTCCTTCTCCCGGAACAACCCGATCAGACTCGAAATCCCGGTTACAAGACATTTCGAAAATGGTAAAACAAGACCAGCAAGACCACCCGACCGTGCCGACAAATCTTGATAGGAGCTGCACATATCTCGTTCTCAGGGCACACCGGATAGGTCAAGCTACGAGTAAAACCAGCCCTCAGGTTTCCCCGAGGTGGCCCCGCAGGTTGCCTGGTTCGGACCAACACTCAGAGGAGCACTGGCCCGGGGGAGTTAAAATAAAGATGACCCTCAGGCTCCAGAAACCCAAGGGAAAAAGGCTTAGCTTGTTAAGCAAAAGTAAAACCAAGGTTGGGCCTTGCTGGAGGAGTTTTATCCAAAGTGAACTATCAAGGGGGTCCCATAACCCCAACCACGTTAGGCACGCAAAATCAAGGAACATAACACCGGTATGAAGGAAACTAGGGTGGCAAGAGTGGAACAAAACATCGGGCATAAGGCCGAGCCTTCCACCCTTTACCAAGTATATAGATGCATTAATTAAATAAGAGATATTGTGATATCCCAACATATCCATGTTCCAACATGGAACAATCTTCAACTTCACCTGCAACTAGCAACGCTATAAGAAGGGCTGAGCGAAAGCGGTAACTTAGCGAAACAACGGTTTGCTAGGATGGTTGAAAAAGGTTAGAGGCTATCATGGCAATTTGGAAGGCTTGATAAACAAGTGATAGGTAGCGTGACATAGCAATAGAGCGAACAACTAGCAAGCAAAGATAGAAGTGATATCGAGGGTATGGTCATCTTGCCTGGTATATCGCAAGGAAGAAGAACGAGTCCATGAAGGAGACAAACGGACGTAGTCGAACGAATCCTCACAACTCCGGAACGAAACTAAAGCTAACGAGAGGAGCAACCCAGAAAGAAGCAAGCAACATAGTAAACAACCATCACATAAATATGGCATGATACACAACCAAGTATGATGCATGTCCGATTTAATGAGACATGGCATGGCAAAGTGCACAAACAAAACTACAAGTTAAGTGGATCTCAATATGCAACGAGTTGTATATTGACAAAACACCACATTGAATTATTTAGTTATCTTCCGTTTATGTACCCAACAATATTAAATGTTGTTAAACCGGGCAAGAGGTGAAACATAAGTAAACTACACATTTAGGCATTTTAAATGAGGCCGGAACAACAAACAACAACTCCGAAAAATCCCCACATGTTATTTAGCAATTTAATGCAAACAACAATTTTAAACATTTTAAATATTGTTATCATGATGCGGATGACATATACAAGTTTATGCAATTTTATGAAAATGTTACATGTGCATGTTATGAAGCATTTTTCATCGTGGCGGAAATGGAAGGGGTGCCACGGCAACGACAACGGAAATGGTGCCACGGCAACATTCCGGTTCCGGTAACTCGATTGAGATGCCGGTGCAAAAGAAAGTGTGACGGGAGCGTGTTATGCGATGAACGGTGGGGTGCTCCCGGTTACCGGGTTTCCACGGGTCGACGGCGGTGTCAAGCGAGGGAACAACTAACGTTCAAAGGCGGATACAACATCCAAACATGCATCTCCTACAACACATGCATTAGGTCCACGGGCGTCGTCTCGAGGTTATACATTCGAAGCGTGCCTTTTCAGAACGGTTCGGGTTCGATGCGATGTGGTTACACAGTCCGTCGTGGGAAGTAGTGATACTATCGGTTCTTGGCGACGGAAGTGGAAGTAGTGGTGCAAATTCCAGTAGCGGTTCACGACGATGGTAGTCGAACTTAACGATTCGAAGGAGTACTTGGCGAACAACAGTCGTCAAAGTACTTGTCGGTCCATGAAGTCAATCTCATAGGTCTTGTCGGATCCACAACGACGGTTGTTGTTCACTAAACGGCCTTGGCCGACGGTAGTAGTACACGGTTCGTAGACGTTCGGTCCATTGATAGAGGTACTCGTTACATCTCCAGGCATAGTGGTGCTTGTCATAATCCGAGACGGTCTTGGCGATATAGTGATCGTAGAGGTACTTGGCGACATTTCCATGAAGCAACAAACGAAGCACCCGTAAACAAAAGCAACCAGTGCCCCAGTGCTTAGTATGATGCCCGGAGAAGCATGGAGTGGCCTGCGAGGTCGGCCGTGGTGGTGGTGCAATAGGTAGAGGAGGGCATGGCAGCTGCAGCAAGCAGGCACAGAGGCGATGGTGGTGGTCGAACGAGGCAGGGGCAGCTCGGCACGCGTGCTGTGAAGAGGCCAGCGAAGCCATGGTGGTGATGACGGTCGGAGGCGTTCAAGAGGATTGACGCAGCCAACTCCTTCGGGCTGGAACACAACGGAACAGGAGCATGGCGACGCGCGGGTCAGCGAGGAAGGCAGCGGAGGTCGATGTGCATGCGGCGCGGGAAAGCAAGAGAGGCAAGGCAAGGTTGACGGCAGGGCAGCCTCGCGGTGGCGGCGCACTGCAGCATAAGAAGCAGAGGGAGGCGCGACAGGGGCAATGCTGCTGGCTACGGTGAGGTCCGGCGGCGCGCGGGAAGAGCAGCTGCAGCAGAGCATCGGGATCGCATGCGGGGTGGCCTTCCTGGTCGCAGCGGACCATCGACGACGCAGCATGAAGGCAAGCCCGCGCCAGGCTGCCGCGGCCACGGGAGAGTACAAGGCAAGGCGCGGAAGGGCAGAGGTGCTGGCGGCGGGTCATGGCGACGATGAGACGAGGAGGCAGCGCTACGGGGAGAGCCGGCTCGGTCGACGGCTGTGGGGGGCGGCGATCTCGCGAGGTGGAGGGGGCGAGGTGAGCAGAGGGAGCGAGGGGATCGAGAGAGATGGGGATCGAGAAGGACGAGAGGTGGCGGCGCTGGTGGAGGAGACGAGTAGGGGACTTGGTGGGCTTGGCTGGTTGGCTACAGGAGGCCCAAGTGGCATGGCTGGGCTCTCTCTCTCCCTCTTCTTATTTCTTTAGCAGAAAACAAATGAGGAGAAGAAAAAGAAAGAGGGAGGGGTTAGGGAAATAATTTGCGCACGCGGATAATTTTCCCACACTCACAAAAATGTGCTTGTTCCGAGAAAATAGAAAAGGCCATGATTCAAAGATGTAAATTCAAATGAGTTTGAACTAGGACTTGGTTTTTGAAGTGTCCAAAAATGTTCGTAAATTTTGTGGAGATCGGGAAAGCGATGAAAGAAATTATGGACAAAGTTTGAGGACCAAACTTGAAGTAGAAAATACATGGAATTACTTTGCAAGTGTGTTAGAATATTTATTATAGCTCCCTAATATATTGGGAGGATATGTTATATAGAGAAATCACCATGTGAGTTCCCTTAATTTAAATAGATCAAAGATATATGCATATTATTTAGTTGAGTTTAAAAAAATAAAATGACATGATGGCATGATGACATGATGCAAATATGAATGCAACAGACAAAACAAATCACCTGACGAAACTCGGAAAACATGGAAGGCATCTGAAGCGTCGGTCTTGGGGCGTCACAACTCTCCTCCACTTACAAGAGATCTCGACCCGAGATCTAAGGATGGCACCGAGAAGAAACGGAAGAGGAAGAGGTAAGACAAAATTGCTTCTTTGACAAACAAGTGAAACCAATGAACCTTGAGAGGTTGAAAACTTGAAAGAAAGAACTCAACAGAGTTGAACGAAATTTAGAGCATGTCACATCCCTAGCTTTACCCTGGCCATGGACTAGTTTGGTTGCTGCATCATGTTTAAATTCAAATGAAATTTGAAATGGGGATTGCCTAAACCCTAGTACCAAATGGAAATCAAATAGGTTCAACCCAAAAATATTTTCAGTGATCCAAATGGCTTCCAAAAATGTTCATCATTTCTGGAAAATGCTTGAAACCATAACCAGAGGGTTGCACATTTTTTTCCATGACATATTTGGTCACTGAATAAAATCATATGTACTTTGCTTTTGGGCATTTAAATGCTAGTAAATATCTTAAATGCCCAAATAATTCTAAAAATAAGTGTGGGCTGTTGGAAATAATCTAAACAGAGCCCCTGTTTATTTTCTGGATTTTTTAGAGATGCCTAAGTATTTTTAATAAAGCCTCACAGTTACAGAAAAATAGAAAACAGTAATTAAAATAAAAGACACAGAGAGAGAGGGTCACCTGGGCCACTTACCTGGCGGCCCATCTGCACTGGCCCAGCTGACTGGCGCTGCCAGTCGTCGTCTCCACCGCGCCAGAGGGCACCGAGCGTGTGCTCGCCGTGTGCACACACGCGCCCGTGCCACCTCCTGCCTGCTAGCTTGCGTGGCGCCGCGGACAGACCCGCGAGAGCCGTCTGGATCGCTCCGACGCCCCGCCACTCTCTCCCCCGTCCTCACCCTCTCCCCTGGATCTCTCTCTCTCGCGCCCGACAGCTGCCGTCGCCGCCGTCCACCAATCGCTCGGCCACAGGGCCTCCCTCGCTCCCCCAACTAGCCCACCAGCTCCGCCACTCCATCCTCACCCTCCCCGCCATCTCACGCGACCGGAGAAGCCCCGAGGCGCCGCCCCGCCGTTCTTCCCCTCTTCGGACCCGCCGGTCGCCATCGACGAATTCGTCGGCTCCGGGCCGTCCCCGACCTCGCCGAGCATCCCATCGTGATCACTGTGAGCTCCTACGTCGATTACCCCTCTTCCCCGGCCTCTCCACGCTCCCTAGCCACGGCTCCACCTCCGGCCGAAGCTCTGCTCCGCCATGGCCGCAGCTCGCGCGCTCCCCGTGCTCCGCTCGCTACTCCCCTGCAATAGGCGTGCTCCGGAGCGCCTCCCCTCGTCGCTGCCTTGCTCAGACCCCTCGCCTGTGAGCCCTAGCCGCAATGCCGCACCTCGCCGAACTCCGGCCGCCGCTAAAGGTCGTCGCCGACCATTCTCCGGCCACTCCCCGGCCGCGCCACCACCCTGGTTGGATGCGGACGAGCGTCCGCATCCCGTAGTCGTGCTCCGCGCGCCAAACGGCGCTCTGTAGGCCATTTCCGAGCCCTCCGCCGCGTCTGGACTCGCCGGCGGCTAAACGCCGGCGCCCGCTGACCCGCTGACCAGCGTGGGTTGACCCACTGCCAGGTTTGACCTCCCCCTCTCTCACTGACCCGCGGGCCCGCCCGGCTAATTAGGCTAGGATTAGTATTAACTAAATATTAGTTAGGTTAATAGACACTGACAGCAGGGCCCCACCTGCTAATTAATCATAGATTAGTTTCTGTTTAGTTTTAAACTAATCCAGTGGCCCCACCCGTCAGCATTGACTCTGCTGACGTGGCCTTTGACCCGGCCCCACCTGCCATAGACACTAAACAGCTCTGGGTCACTGACCAGTGGACCCCACTGGTCAGATTTGACTCTGGGCGACCCAGTTGACCTGCTGACGTCATGATGATGTCAGGCTGACGTAATAAACCATTTTCTGCATTTTTTATAATTCAGGAAATTCCAGAAAATTGTAAAAACTTCTAAAATTCATAGAAAATTAACCGTAACTCCAAATGAAATAATTTATATATGAAAAATTATCAGAAAAATTCAAGGAATCCATCTGTACCATTTTCATGCATGTTAGAACAACTTATCACTACTGTTTAGCACAAATCATATAAAGGGCATTTAAATAATTACATATGGAGTTTGAATTTGAATCTTGTATTCAAACCAACTTCATTTAATCTGTTGCTAGTTGCATTAGCCCAAAACACATTCATTTTGCCATGTCATGATCATGCATCATATTGTGCATTGCATTGATTGTGCTCCTTTCTGTGTTGCCGGTACTTGTCCCCTCTCGATAGACGTGATACCGATGATGTGATCGTTGACACTGATGAAGACTCAATGTTATCTTCAGAAGTGCCAGGCAAGCAAAACCCCCTTGTTCATTCCGATACAATCCCACTCTCTCGCTCCTGCTCTCTTTTACTGCATTAGGACAACAACGAATCATTTGTTACTTGCTGCGGTAGCTGAACCCCTTTATCCTTTGCATGACCTGTCATTGCCACAGTAAATAGATGAAACCCACTAGCATGAGTAGGAGTTGTTTGAGCCCTGTTGTGCCTACTCATTCATGTTTGTTTGTCATGCCTGCTACTGCTTAGAGTCGAGTCAGGTCTGATTCATCGGGGATGAATCAGAGGCGTGTGAACATGTCCTACTGTGTGTGAGCTAAGTGTGTGAACACGATTTGGTAAAGGTAGCGGTGAGAGGCCATGTAGGAGTACATGGTGGGTTGTCTCATTGCAGCCGTCCTCAGGAACTGAGTTCTGTGTTCGTGATCCATGATTCAGCTACTACCATACATTGGGCCCTGAAATATGACCCCGCTCGACTTCTTATTCACCCTAGTCCTCTGTCCAGGAGTTGCAAGTAGTTTCTGGTGTTTGTAGCCTACTGGAGGCCGTGGACAGCGCTGACCGTAGGGGTGGGCTGTGATGCGGTAGGTACGTGGCCGGGTGTACCGAATACCCGTTAGGTATCTCGGGAACCCTGTTCACATCGTTCGGGGCCGTATGGGAAACCTCGGCCGGACTCCCTGCGGATGGAACCTGAATAGGCGATAAACCTGGACTAGAGACTTAAGTGTTTAGGTAGGTCGTGGTCTACACCCACGTCGGCTTTCGCTTGAAGTCTGCCGAGCACATGTCGTGTGCAGACGCTAAGTGGTGGAAACATGTATGAAGAAGTACACCCCTGCAGGGTTAACATCATCTATTCGAATAGCCGTGTCCGCGGAAAAGGACTTCTGGGTTGCTTATATCAGTTCATAGACAAGTGAAAGTGGATACTCTAAAATACGCAAGATAAGCGTGAGTGCTATGGATGGCGTTCTCGTAGGGAGACGTGAGCGGATCCATAGTGGTGTATTGATATGGTGAATATGTGGACTCGTGTGCGCCACCTCAAAAGAGTCGCTTGCAGTCGTAGTTTAGGATAGCCACCGAGTCAAAGCTGGCTTGCTGCAGTCAAACCCTACCATCCCCTTTGTTGATAATGATGCATATGTAGATAGTTCTGATGTAAGTCTTGCTGGGTACATTTGTACTCACGTTTGCCTATTTTATGTTTTTGCAGAGAGACTTCGGTCTCGCTAGTAGTTTCACGTGGACTTCGACGTTTAGCTTGATACCTCAGCTACGATCTTGTGCCCTCGGCAGGATCTGGTAGATAGTCAGGCTTCTCAGCCTTTTCATTTATAGTTGTCTGTACTCAGACATGATAGCTTCCGCTTGTGCTTTGATTTGTATGCTCTGAGTGTTGGGTCATGAGACCCATGTTTGTAATATCTCGCTCCTCGGAGCCTATTGCATAAATACTTGAGTCGTAGAGTCATGTTGTGATGCCATGTTGTATTTGCACATATCGAGCATATTGGGTGTATGTTATTGAAATGCTTGGTATGTGTGGGATCTGACCATCTAGTTGTTTATATTTAGTAGCCTCTCTTACCGGGAAATGTCTCCTAGTGTTTCCACTGAGCCATGGTAGCTTGCTACTGCTCCGGAACACTTAGGCTGGCCGGCATGTGTCCTTCTTCGTTCCTGTGTCTGTCCCTTCGGGGAAATGTCACGCTTTGAGTACCGGAGTCCTGTTAGCCCGCTACAGCCCGGTTTACCGGAGTCCTGCTAGCCCAGTGCTACAGCCCGGACCCACTTGCTGATGACCGACACGTTCGAAGCTGGGTCATGGATGCCTGTCCCTGTAAGTCTGTGCCACTTTGGGTTTACGACTAGTCATGTCAGCCCGGGCTCCTTATCATATGGATGCTAGCGACACTATCATATACGTGAGCCAAAAGGCGCAAACGGTCCCGGGCAAAGGTAAGGCGACACCCGTGGGGATACCGTGCGTGAGGCCGCAAAGTGATATGAGGTGTTACCGGCTAGATCGATGTGACATCGAGTCGGGGTCCTGACAGAGCACTCCGGTAGAAAAGAGGAACAAGGAACATTACGAGAACCTTGTGGGTAGAAAGACATGAATGAAGAGCTCTAGCGACAAGGAAGGACAAGTAACCACTCCGGTTAAAACAAGATAAAGAATAATATTGATATAATTTGCGCAGCACTCCAACTGAAAGGACAAGGAAAACCTGATAAGTTGCAAAGAACTTGAAAGGAGGGCACGACACTCTGGTTAAATGGATAAGCAAGAAAAGAACATGATGTTGACAAGGCAAGATGATGGAATAACAGAATGGAGAAGAAAAAGCAAACTTCTGCCACAAATGAGCTTGGAAAGCACCCTTCCAAGAAGGTTAAAACAGAGTTGTTGGATTATCAACAATGAAAGGATAAGCTTGTAGTGGGCTTATGGAGAACTTCTCAAGATTGAGGCGAAATTCTGCCACTAATGGAAACAATAGGTTGGATTGATATCAACAAGGAGACGGAAAACTTATTTCACCAGGAGGATAAATGAAGAACTTAGGTCATTTATAAGCACCATAAATAGCAACAATCCTTCGGGAAAGCTTTAGGCGAAATCTATACCAAGATAACTCTAAGGAAGAAAATGATGGGTTTAAATATCTCATTCCTGACAACTTATCAACCATGAAAAATGAAGGAAACTGTCAAAATGACATAACACCACCTCAAAAGATAAGATAGTAAGAATTGCACTTCATAATGCAAGATGAAGAATGCTTGAACTCCTCAAAACAAGAAATGTGTTGAGCACCATGTTTACTTTAGAGTATAGCTTGGCAGATCTTAGATTCGAGAGAAATCTTGAAGAACAATTGAAGAATGAAAAGAATCCTTGACGAACCACCATATAGACCCTCCATGAAGAACTCTGGTAATAAAAGGACGATAGAAAGAAAGAGAAGTTGAAAACACAAAGTGAATCCTTGCAATGATTTAGATGGATCTTCGCGACGAGATAATGCGGAAAACTTGGAACTCCGGGAAAAAAAGATGAAGCATCTCGAACCGAAAATGTGACATGATGAACAACTCTGGAAAGAAGAAATTAGATCACTTGGATGAAACAATAATAAGAATTATGTTATGCGTATCCTTCACCAATTTAAATTGATGACAAGCAACGGATTTCACTTACTACTTATTCTTGTGGAAAGGTTAAGAGAGAAATAGCGTAAAGTTGAGAAGGTCTTCAATGAACCACCGGTAGGATTAAAAAACAAAGAAAAGATAACGAAACACCGAGAAGAATTAGAAAATGAACGAAGATACTTGAGAGAATTTAGATGCAAGTGAACGAAGAGATCCCGAGCTGATTAGAGAATACTTGAATGATGCACTGGTATGATTTGGAGAACGGGAGCTGAAAGCTGGAATGAATAATTCTGAGATGATGGCTCCGAAGAATCAAACTGAAAAGACTCCTGAATTGCTCCGGATGGGTGAAAAGAATTTTCACAATCGAAAAAATTATGAGAGGATGGCATCAAGCTAGAACCATGAATCTTGAAGAGAACAGATATGATTGAAGAGAAACTCTTCTTCGGTCTTCAAATCCGAGAATGACGGTGAGAAACACCACCATGAATTGTTGAGAAACTCCGGAATGAAAATTAGAAAGGTTGAACCAACGATGAAAAGACTTTGAAAGATCTTGGAGAAAGGCATCTGACTAATGATAATTCATTCTTATGTCAAACTTTGAAAAGGATTTGGGAATAGCTCCGGGAAATAGAAGAGTCGGGTAAGATCCTGGGTAAAGACATGTGGGTTAAGGCTCACTCAAAAGAAAACACCGTTGAACGTTTTAAAAAAAGATTGCACCGGTTGAATTAAATGACTCAAAAGAGATAACAACCTCGAGATAGGTTGAACGGATCTTGAATGAAAAGACGAGCCTTCTGAGATATCTTCAGCACTCCTGAACAAATGAATAACGAGAAGTGAATGATTAAGAGGTGCACCGGCATGAGAAAACATTTGAAACACAGGAAATGGTATGATCAACACCGAAAGCTTGAATTGAATCCACCGGAGAAGAAAAAGAATGAAGAATGATGAACTTGAAGCTCCGTTAGTATCTTCCTGAGAATCACTGGATAAGAACCTTGACAAAAAAGAATGGAGAGACTTCCCATCAATAACATGATACTTGATTAAGAAATACGAGTCTTTGAAGGAAAAGGGTGGGAGGGCGGGAAAAACAAAGACAACTTGGGACGGATGAAACAAACACCATTGACGAAAACTAAGACTGGATCTTGCAAATGGGAAAAATGATAGGATCATCTTGAAGAGAATCGCACCGGTTGGAAAGAATTGACATGACAATCTCGATGATCACGAAGGATTAGCATCCACATAGAAATATAAGAACAACACTTAGAAAGAGACATGGAATCAACATTTGACATTGAAGCAACTTGAATACCACAACAAAAACAAAAACAAAGGATTTGGCTTGCAGAATAAGCCGGAACAAATACATATGATAGAGATTTACCCAATCCCATATCATGCATCTTTCGGAAAGATATTCTAGGAGCTACTTGAATTCCCACCTATAAACTCCCGAAACTTTCTGGTTATGCAATCTGGTGTTGGGGATACATGGGAAGCATAATATATCATCCAAACTAACAATCCCTACATCCAGTTGTATCCATCCTTCAACACATAACCAAGAAACCTTCAGAAATCATGTACCTCAACCTTCGAAAAGCATCCGTTATACGAGTTATGGAAATACTCCCAAACTCCCGCCCCAGTACTGGGTGGCGTCGAGGTTATCTCACCAACAACTGCATAAAAGAGATTTTCGATGTCGGTGAAACTCAGGTATTCCAGAACTGCAACAATAAAATTGTGATGACAACACCTCGGAGCTCAACTCCCCGGGACACTGCCACAACCCCTAAATGTCAGGAGGCACCAAGAACAATGTTCTCATCACAAGACTATCGGAACGATTCCAAGATACCCGCGTGATCCTAAAAAAATCATGAAATTTGAGGAGAGGAAAGACAAAACATCTACGTCAGGAGGTCTCACCAGAGCGGCGAAGGGACTGAGGAGTAAAAAGAATCCTACTCTCCGATATATATAATCCTAAGACTCAAAACATTTTGTTCTAGACTCAACAACATCAGCGATTCGATCAAGCAGGGGGCTCCTAAGTCGAGGATGACTCTGATACCAACTTGTAACGCCCCGCACACACCCGCCGGTGGTCGTTACTCCTGGCAGGATCTAGACTGGCCCGCACAGACCAATACTAGTCTTTTCTGCGAACTTTGTCCTCACTCGTGTGCACCCGGGAGCAAATTCCCGATCGATCACCCATCCTGAAACTACTCCAAGCTGAGCATGCTTAACTTTGGAGTTCTGTCCGAATGGGCTCCCGGAAAAGAAGGAATTCCTTATTGATATGAGTAGTCTATCATCCCTAATAAGCCAGGCTATCACACCTCTATTTCCTTTCCTCCTCCCCTTTTCCTTTCTCCACTTAGATCGACCCATATGGGGGCGCACCAGCCCCGCCCTAGGCCCAATAAGGCCCATATCTTTGCCGGAGGGGGGGGGGGGTGCCAGGAACCCCTTCCGGTGACCGGATACGTACCTGGTACCCCCGGAACACTTCCGGTGTCCGAATACTATCGTCCTATATATGAATCTTTACCTCTCGACCATTTCGAGACTCCTCATCATGTCCGTGATCTCATCCGGGACTCCAAACAACATTCGGTCACCAAATCACATAACTCATATAATACAAAATCATCATCGAATGTTAAGCGCGCGGACCCTACGGATTCGAGAACTATGTAGACATGACCGAGACACCTCTCCGATCAATAACCAACAGCGGAACCTAGATGCTCATATTGGTTCCTACATATTCTACGAAGATCTTTATCTGTCAAACTGTAATGACAACATACGTTATCCCCTTTGTCATTGGTATGTTACTTGCCCGAGATTCGATGTCGGTATCTTCATACCTAGTTCAATCTCATTACCGGCAAGTCTCTTTACTCATTCCATAATGCATCATCCCGCAACTAACTCATTAGTCACATTGCTTGCAAGGCTTATCATGATGTGCATTACCGAGAGGGCCCGGAGATACCTCTCCGATACTCGGGGTGACAAATCCTAATCCCGATCTATGCCAACCCAACAAACACCTTCGGAGATACCTGTAGAGCATCTTTATAATCACCTAGTTACGTTGTGATGTTTGATAGCACACAAGGTATTCCTCCGGTATCCGGGAGTTGCATAATCTCATAGTCAAATGAATATGTATAAGTCATGAAGAAAGCTATAGCAATAAAATTGATCGATCATTATGCTAAGCTAACGGATGGGTCTAGTCCATCACATCATTCTGAAGGAAATATGCCCTAGAGGCAATAATAAAGTTATTATTTATTTCCTTATATCATTATAAATGTTTATTATTCATGCTAGAATTGTATTAACCGGAAACATAATACATGTGTGAATACATAGACAAACAGAGTGTCACTAGTATGCCTCTACTTGACTAGCTCGTTGATCGAAGATGGTTATGTTTCCTAGCCATAGACATGAGTTGTCATTTGATTAACGGGATCACATCATTAGGAGAATGATGTGATTAACTTGACCCATTCCATAAGCTTAGCACTTGATCATTTAGTTTGTTGCTATTGCTTTCTTCATAACTTATACATGTTCCTATGACTATGAGATTATGCAACTCCCATTTACCGGAGGAACACTTTGTGTGCTACCAAACGTCACAACGTAACTGGGTGATTATAAAGGTGCTCTACAGGTGTCTCCGAAGGTACTTGTTGGGTTGGCGTATTTCGAGATTAGGATTTGTCACTTCGACTGTCGGAGAGGTATCTCTGGGCCCTCTCGGTAATGCACATCAGTTAAGCCTTGCAAGCATTGCAACTAATGAATTAGTTGCAGGATAGTGTATTACGGAACGAGTAAAGAGACTTGCCGGTAATGAGCTTGAACTAGGTATTGAGATACCGACGATCGAATCTCAGGCAAGTAACATACCGAAGACAAAGGGAACAACGTATGTTGTTATGCGGTCTGACCGATAAAGATCTTCGTAGAAAATGTAGGAGCCAATATGAGCATCCAGGTTCCGCTATTGGTTATTGACCAGAGACATGTCTCGGTCATGTCTACATTGTTCTCGAACCCGTAGGGTCCGCACGCTTAACGTTACGATGACAGTTTCATTATGAGTTTATATATTTTGATGTACCGAAGGTTGTTCGGAGTCCCGGATATGATCACGGACATGACGAGGAATCTCGAAATGGTCGAGACATTAAGATTGATATATTCGAAGCCTATGTTTGGACATCGGAAGTGTTCCGGGTGAAATCGGCATTTTACCGGAGTACTGGGAGGATACCGGAACCCCCCGGTAACCTAATGGGCCTTAATGGGCCTAGTGGAGGAAGTGGAGAGGAGGCCAAGGGGCAGCCGCGCGCCCCTTCCCCCCCAGTCCGAATTAGACAAGGAGGGGGGGTCGGCGCCCCCCCCTTTCCTTTTCCCTCTCTCTCCTTCCCCCCCAAGTCCTAGTCCAACATGGAAAGGGGGGGAGTCCTACTCCCAGGAGGAGTAGGACTCCTCCTGGCGTGCCCCTTGCCTGGCCGCACCTCCTCCCCCTTGCTCCTTTATATACAGGGGCAGGGGAGCACCCCAGACACAACAGTTGATCATTGATCTCTTAGCCATGTGCGGTGCCCCCCTCCACCATAGTCCTCGATAATATTGTAGTGGTGCTTAGGCGAAGCCCTGCGACAGTAGAACATCAAGATCGCCACCACGCCGTCGTGCTGACGGAACTCTTCCCCGACATTCTGCTGGATCAGAGTCCGGGGATCGTCATCGAGCTGAATGTGTGCTAAAACTCGGAGGTGCCGTAGTTTCGGTGTTTGATCAGTCGGGTCGTGAAGACGTACAACTACATCAACCGCGTTGTGCTAACGCTTCCGCTTTCGGTCTACGAGGGTACATGGACAACACTCTCCCCTCTCGTTGCTATGCATCACCATGATCTTGCATGTGCGTAGGAATTTTTTTTGAAATTACTACGTTCCCCAACAGTGGTATCAGAGCCTAGGTTTTATGCATTGATGTTGTGCACGAGTAGAACACAAGTGAGTTGTGGGCGATATAAGTCATACTGCTTACCAGCATGTCATACTTTGGTTCAGCGGTATTGTTGGATGAAGCGGCCCGGACCGACATTACGCGTACGCTTACGCGAGACTGGTTCTACCGACGTGCTTTGCACACAGGTGGTTGGCGGGTGTCAGTTTCTCCAACTTTAGTTGAACCAAGTGTGGCTACGCCCGGTCCTTGCGAAGGTTAAAACAGCACCAACTTGACAAACTATCGTTGTGGTTTTGATGCGTAGGTAAGAACGGTTCTTGCTTAAGCCCGTAGCAGCCACGTAAAACTTGCAACAACAAAGTAGAGGACGTCTAACTTGTTTTTGCAGGGCATGTTGTGATGTGATATGGTCAAGACATGATGCTAAATTTTATTGTATGAGATGATCATGTTTTGTAACCGAGTTATCGGCAACTGGCAGGAGCCATATGGTTGTCGCTTTATTGTATGCAATGCAATTGTGCTATAATGCTTTACTTTATCACTAAGCGGTAGCAATAGTCGTGGAAGCATAAGATTGGCGAGACGACAACGATGCTATGATGGTGATCAAGGTGTCGCGTCGGTGACGATGGTGATCATGATGGTGCTTCGGAGATGGAGATCACAAGCACAAGATGATGATGGCCATATCATATCACTTATATTGATTGCATGTGATGTTTATCTTTTATGCATCTTATCTTGCTTTGATTGACGGTAGCATTATAACATGACCTCTCACTAAATTTCAAGATAAAAGTGTTCTCCCTGAGTATGCACCGTTGCCAAAGTTCGTCATGCCCAGACACCACGTGATGATCGGGTGTGATAAGCTCTACGTCCATCTATAACGGGTGCAAGCAAGTTTTGCACACGCAGAATACTCAGGTTAAACTTGACGAGCCTAGCATATGCAGATATGGCCTCGGAACACTAAGACCGAAAGGTCGAGCGTGAATCATATAGTAGATATGATCAACATATTGATGTTCACCATTGAAAGCTACTCCATTTCACGTGATGATCGGTTATGGTTTAGTTGATTTGGATCACGTGATCACTTAGAAGATTAGAGGGATGTCTTTCTAAGTGGGAGTTCTTAAGTAATATGATTAATTGAACTTAAATTTATCATGAACTTAGTACCTGATAGTATCTTTCTTGTCTATGTTTGATTGTACATAGATGGCCCGTGTTGTTGTTTCGTTGAATTTTAATGCGTTCCTTGAGAAAGCAAAGTTGAAAGATGATGGTAGCAATTACACGGACTGGGTCCGTAACTTGAGGATTATCCTCATTGCTGCACAGAAGAATTACGTCCTGGAAGCACCGCTAGGTGCCAGGCCTGCTGCTAGAGCAACACCAAATGTTATGAACGTCTGGCAGAGCAAAGCTGATGACTACTCGATAGTTCAGTGTGCCATGCTTTACGGCTTAGAATCGGGACTTCAACAACGTTATGAACGTCATGGAGCATATGAGATGTTCCAGGAGTTGAAGTTAATATTTCAAGCAAATGCTCGGATTGAGAGATATGAAGTCTCCAATAAATTCTATAGCTGCAAGATGGAGGAGAATAGTTCTGTCAGTGAACATATACTCAAAATGTCTGGGTATCATAATCACTTGACTCAACTGGGAGTTAATCTTCCTGTTGATAGTGTCATTGACAGAGTTCTTCAATCACTGCGACCAAGCTACAAGAGCTTCGTGATGAACTATAACATGCAAGGGATGGATAAGACAATTCCCGAGCTCTTCGCAATGCTAAAGGCTGCGGAGGTAGAAATCAAGAAGGGGCATCAAGTGTTGATGGTCAACAAGACCGCCAGTTTCAAGAAAAAGGGCAAAGGGAAGAAGAAGGGGAACTTCAAGAAGAACAGTAAGCAAGTTACTACTCAGGAGAAGAAACCCAAATCTGGACCTAAGCCTGAAACTGAGTGCTTCTACTGCAAGCAGACTGGAAACTGGAAGCAGAACTGCCCCAAGTATTTGGCGGATAAGAAGGATGGCAAGGTGAACAAAGGTATATGTGATGTACATGTTATTGATGTGTACCTTACTAGAGCTCGCAGTAGCACCTGGGTATTTGGTACTGGTTCTGTTGCTAACATTTGCAACTCGAAACAGGGACTATGGATTAAGCGAACACTGGCAAAGGACGAGGTGACGATGCGCGTGGGAAATGGTTCCAAAGTCGATGTGATCGCGGTCGGCACGCTACCTCTACATCTACCTTCGGGATTAGTTTTAGACCTAAATAATTGTTATTTGGTGCCAGCATTGAGCATGAACATTATATCTGGATCTTGTTTGATGCGAGACAGTTATTCATTTAAATCAGAGAATAATGGTTGTTCTATTTATATGAGTAATATCTTTTATGGCCATGCACCCTTGAAGAGTGGTCTATTTTTGATGAATCTCGATAGTAGTGATACACATATTCATAATGTTGAAGCCAAAAGATGCAGAGTTGATAATGATAGTGCAAATTATTTGTGGCACTGTCATTTAGGTCATATCGGTGTAAAGCGCATGAAGAAACTCCATACTGATGGACTTTTGGAATCACTTGATTATGAATCACTTGGTACTTGCGAACCGTGCCTCATGGGCAAGATGACCAAAATGTCGTTCTCTGGTACTATGGAGAGAGCAACGGATTTACTGGAAATCATACATACAAATGTATGTGGTCCGATGAATATTGAGGCTCGTGGCGGATATCGTTATTTTTTCACCTTCACAGATGATTTAAGCAGATGTGGGTATATCTACTTAATGAAACATAAGTCTAAAACATTTGAAAAGTTCAAAGAATTTCATAGTGAAGTTGAAAATCATCATAACAAGAAAATAAAGTTTCTACGATCTGATCGTGGAGGAGAATATTTGAGTTACGAGTTTGGTCTACATTTGAAACAATGCGGAATAGTTTCGCAACTCACGCCACCCGGAACACCACAGCGTAATGGTGTGTCCGAACATCGTAATCGTACTTTACTAGATATGGTGCGATCTATGATGTCTCTTACAGATTTACCGCTATCATTTTGGGGTTATGCTTTAGAGACGGCTGCATTCACGTTAAATAGGGCACCATCAAAATCCGTTGAGACGACGCCTTACGAACTGTGGTTTGGCAAGAAACCAAAGTTGTCGTTTCTGAAAGTTTGGGGCTGCGATGCTTATGTGAAAAAGCTTCAACCTGATAAGCTTGAACCCAAATCGGAGAAATGTGTCTTCATAGGATACTCAAAGGAAACTGTTGGGTACACCTTCTATCACAGATCCGAAGGCAAGACTTTCGTTGCTAATAATGGATCCTTTCTAGAGAAGGAGTTTATCTCGAAAGAAGTGAGTGGGAGGAAAGTAGAACTTGATGAGGTAACTGTACCTGCTCCCTTGTTGGAAAGTAGTACATCACAGAAACCGGTTTCTGTGACACCTACACCAATTAGTGAGGAAGCTAATGATAATGATCATGAAACTTCAGATCAAGTTACTACCGAACCTCGTAGATCAACCAGAATAAGATCCGCACCAGAGTGGTACAGTAATCCTGTTCTGGAAGTCATGCTACTAGATCATGATGAACCTACGAACTATGAAGAAGCGATGGTGAGCCCAGATTCCGCAAAATGGCTAGAAGCCATGAAATCTGAGATGGGATCCATGTATGAGAACAAAGTATGGACTTTGGTTGACTTGCCCGTTGATCGGCAAGCAATTGAGAATAAATGGATCTTCAAGAAGAAGACTGACGCTGACGGTAATGTTACTGTCTACAAAGCTCGACTTGTTGCAAAAGGTTTTCGACAAGTTCAAGGGATTGACTACGATGAGACCTTCTCACCTGTAGCGATGCTTAAGTCTGTCCGAATCATGTTAGCAATTGCCGCATTTTATGATTATGAAATTTGGCAAATGGATGTTAAAACTGCATTTCTGAATGGATTTCTGGAAGAAGAGTTGTATATGATGCAGCCAGAAGGTTTTGTCGATCCAAAGGGAGCTAACAAATGTGCAAGCTCCAGCGATCCATTTATGGACTGGTGCAAGCCTCTCGGAGTTGGAATAAACGCTTTGATAGTGTGATCAAAGCATTTGGTTTTGTATAGACTTTTGGAGAAGCCTGTATTTACAAGAAAGTGAGTGGGAGCTCTGTAGCATTTATGATATTATATGTGGATGACATATTATTGATTGGAAATGATATAGAATTTCTGGATAGCATAAAGGGATATTTGAATAAGAGTTTTTCAATGAAAGACCTCGGTGAAGCTGCTTACATATTGGGCATTAAGATCTATAGAGATAGATCAAGACGCTTAATTGGACTTTCAGAAAACACATACCTTGACAAAGTTTTGAAGAAGTTCAAAATGGATCAGGCAAAGAAAGGGTTCTTGCCTGTGTTACAAGGTGTGAAGTTGAGTAAGACTCAATGTCCGACCACCGCAGAAGATAGAGAGAAAATGAAAGATGTTCCCTATGCTTCAGCCATAGGCTCTATCATGTATGCAATGTTGTGTACCAGACATGATGTGTGCATTGCTATAAGTCTAGCAGGGAGGTACCAAAGTAATTCTGGAGTGGATCACTGGACAGCGGTCAAGAACATCCTAAAGTACCTGAAAAGGACTAAGGATATGTTTCTCGTATATGGAGGTGACAAAGAGCTCATCATAAATGGTTACGTTGATGCAAGCTTTGACACTGATCCGGACGATTCTAAATCGCAAACCGGATACGTGTTTATATTGAACGGTGGAGCTGTCAGTTGGTGCAGTTCTAAACAAAGCGTCGTGGCGGGATCTACATGTGAAGCAGAGTACATAGCTGCTTCGGAAGCAGCAAATGAAGGAGTCTGGATGAAGGAGTTCATATCCGATCTAGGTGTCATACCTAGTGCATCGGGTCCAATGAAAATCTTTTGTGACAATACTGGTGCAATTGCCTTGGCGAAGGAATCCAGATTTCACAAGAGAACCAAGCACATCAAGAGATGCTTCAATTCCATTCGGGATTTAGTCCAAGTGGGAGACATAGAAATTTGCAAGATACATACGGATCTGAATGTTGCCGACCCACTAACTAAGCCTCTTCCACGAGCAAAACATGATCAGCACCAAGGCTCCATGGGTGTTAGAATCATTACTGTGTAATCTAGATTATTGACTCTAGTGCAAGTGGGAGACTGAAGGAAACATGCCCTAGAGGCAATAATAAAGTTATTATTTATTTCCTTATATCATGATACATTTTTATTATTCATGCTAGAATTGTATTAACCGGAAACATAATACATGTGTGAATACATAGACAAACAGGGTGTCACTAGTATGCCTCTACTTGACTAGCTCATTGATCGAAGATGGTTATGTTTCCTAGCCATAGACATGAGTTGTCATTTGATTAACGGGATCACATCATTAGGAGAATGATGTGATTGACTTGACCCATTCCATAAGCTTAGCACTTGATCGTTTAGTTTGTTGCTATTGCTTTCTTCATAACTTATACATGTTCCTGTGACTATGAGATTATGCAACTCCCATTTTCCGGAGGAACACTTTGTGTGCTACCAAACATCACAGCGTAACTGGGTGATTATAAATGTGCTCTATAGGTGTCTCCGAAGGTACTTGTTGGGTTGGCGTATTTCGAGATTAGGATTTGTCACTCCGACTGTCGGAGAGGTATCTCTGGGCCCTCTCGGTAATGCACATCACTTAAGCCTTGCAAGCATTGCAACTAATGAGTTAGTTGCGGGATAATGTATTACAGAACGAGTAAAGAGACTTGCCGGTAACGAGATTGAACTAGGTATTGAGATACCGACGATCGAATCTCGGGCAAGTAACATACCGAAGACAAAGGGAACAACGTATGTTGTTATGCGGTCTGACTGATAAAGATTTTCGTAGAAAATCTAGGAGCCAATATGAGCATCCAGGTTCCGCTATTGGTTATTGACCCGAGACATGTCTCGGTCATGTCTACATTGTTCTCAAACCCATAGGGTCCGCACGCTTAACGTTACGATGACAGTTTCCTTATGAGTTTATATATTTTGATATACCGAAGGTTGTTCGGAGTCCCGGATATGATCACGGACATGACGAGGAGTCTCGAAATGGTCGAGACATGAAGATTGATATATTGGAAGCCTATGTTTGGACATCGGAAGTGTTCCGGGTGAAATCGACATTTTACCGGAGTACCGGGAGGTTACCGGAACCCCCCGATAACCTAATGGGCCTTAATGGGCCTAGTGGAGGAAGTGGAGAGGAGGCCAAGGGGCAGTCGCGCGCCCCTTCCCCCCCCCCCCCAGTCCGAATTGGACAAGGAGGGGGGTCGGCGCCCCCCCCCTTTCCTTTTCCCTCTTTCTCCTTCCCCCCAAGTCCTAGTCCAACATGGAAAGGGGGGAGTCCTACTCCCAGGAGGAGTAGGACTCCTCCTGGTGCGCCCCTTGCCTGGACACACCTCCTCCCCCTTGCTCCTTTATATACAGGGGCACAGGGGCACCCCAGACACAACAGTTGATCATTGATCTCTTAGCCGTGTGCGGTGCCCCCCTCCACCATAGTCCTCGATAATATTGTAGTGGTGCTTAGGCGAAGCCCTGCGACAGTAGAACATCAAGATCGTCACCACGCCGTCGTGCTGACGGAACTCTTCCCCGACATTCTGTTGGATCGGAGTCCGGGGATCGTCATCGAGCTGAACGTGTGCTAAAACTCGGAGGTGTCGTAGTTTCGGTGCTTGATCGGTCGGGCCGTGAAGACGTACGACTACATCAACCGCGTTATGCTAACGGTTCCACGTGGACAACACTCTCCCTCTCGTTGCTATGCATCACCATGATCTTGCATGTGCGTAGGAATTTTTTTGAAATTACTACGTTCCCCAACACATTCTTCTAATGATGTGATCCCGTTTATCAAATGACAACACATGTCTATGGTTAGGAAACTTAACCATCTTTGATTAACGAGCTAGTCTAGTAGAGGCTTACTAGGGACACAGTGTTTTGCCTATGTATCCACACATGTATCGAGTTTCCGGTTAATACAATTCTAGCATGAATAATAAACATTTATCACGATATAAGGAAATATAAAATAACAACTTTATTATTGCCTCTAGGGCATATTTCCTTCAGTGGGGGTTGTTGACAAACCTGGCAAAACGCTCGCAAAGCCTTGTGGCCAGGCAGTAGTGGTAGACGAGGACGTGATCGTGCACACACATCTGGCTAACGACGACCTTGGGATGAGACCCGACACGAGCGCGGGTGTACTCGAGGTCGAACCCGACCACCTTGTACTTATCCTCAGCAACCAACAACTCCATGATGTGGATGGAGTGCTCCACCCAGACCGGGTTGTTGGTGTAAACCATCGAGAGCTCCGTGAACCTTCTGTGGGTGTCCACCACGGCATGCATGGTGAACTGCTACTCGTCGTCGGCAGCCGCTCGGAGTGCCATTGGAGCCGTGCAGGATACCCTCTAAGAATTTGTCGTGGTGGGTGTGCTTCTTGCAATGGTGGGGTGCGATCGAAAGGTTGAAGAGACACAAGGGTTAAATGGCCGCTGTAGTAAATGGGGGCCGAACGGCCTGTAATCGTCACGTCTTGTCACCGCGTTCATAGCGGAGGATTCCAGTGCACGCTTGACAACACCGCACCGCACGCGTTTCGTTTGACCACGCGTGGGCTCGAAGAGGTGCCAAATGTATCGCCGGTGAGCCTGTTCCCGTGCTACCGCGTAGTTTACTGCGCAAGCTTCCCGTCCGGCTAGTTTGGCCACGCGTCGGCTATAAGAGGGACAAATTGTGCGCGTTTATTGTCAGAAAGCTTTGTAAAAACAAAGTGTATGGAATGATTTCGGTCATAAGTTTAGCCGTGGGTGATGAGGTCAAAGTTACACAGAAGGGTGATGATGAACACTCGAGTGCGATAATTAATTCTGCGCTCTACAGGGCACACGGTTGAAGAAACCAACTGTGTACAATAATGTCAAAGATCGCAGTCGAGTTAGCCATACAGATCGTGTGCTATGAGATCGACAAGGTAAACATATTCGAGAATGGTTAATAAAATCTAAGTCCATTGCATATTAAGGTCAAAATAGTGCTATTTGCTACCAATATACGAGTCTCATACGATGCCATTTCAATGATTGCACCACAAAAGCTCGAAATATTACAAGGTTCAAATTCCAAAGTTATATGGCTCAAATTCAAAACTTACAAGGTTCAAACTGATATTAGAAATGAAATTCAGCTCATCAGCTGCAAACGCTCGCGCTGATCCGCTGAACATGGATATCAGATAGGTTCAAACTATATTACCACTTGTAAGTCTGGTTTCGAAATCTTATAATTTTTGCAAAGGGGTTAGCCACTAAGAAGTCATGTATAGGGTTGACACGATGACTTCCGATTACTCTGTCATCTGAAGTTCCAAAAAGAAATTCAGCATTTTCGGAGCCTATTCCATTCCACCGCAGCCGCTGGCTCTAATCAACAAACCATTCATTTTTGCGAAATAAATGTAGGGCAAACCTCATTACCTTCAGCACCCTTGCTCTGACAACAAAGAACCTGGCGAATATAATCTCCGGTAAGGTCCCTCGGTAGGAGTTCAAAGTAATTTCTGAGAGATACAAATCTAGGCTTTCGATGTGATTGTTATATTGTATCACATTATCCACCACCGGGCCTAATCTTATCTGCAAAAGAAGAAAACGTGTTAGTGCCTACATGCAGTTTTGAACACTACTACAGACCTATTTGGTTTGCAGGATTTGTAAAATGCACTAACATACCATCTTTGATCCGACATGATTAACATGAGCATTTGATTATAATCTAAAAAATGTAGGCTTCTTCACAAGAGGTTGGAGTGGATGCAAAGTTCCCTAAGAAAACTAGTACAGATGAATCCAAAGGAGTAATGCTTATGGATTGTAACCATAAGCATCAAGCAACCAATATGGGGGGGGCATGTATGTACTGAAATCCTCCAAAAAATCCTTCAGAAATTATAGTACATTGTCATTGTAAACTTGGAAAGATGTGTCACAAATTGAACTCTCTTATGGTTAACATTTAACAGGAAAGGAACATTACCTTGATATATAGCTTCTCTAGGTACGTAAAGCATCTCAGGAAACTGACAACTTTCTCCAGGTTGGAGCTGATAGATTCTAGTGCCAAGACCTTCACTCTGCGCAGTTTCAGGGTCAAGCTTGTCGGAATCATTTTCTGGATGGCAGACAAACAAACATCTTCAAAATTAGAAATAATGTTAATCTCTAGAAGGAGAGGTAAAAGGCGGTCGTTGTACCTGAACGGGTGTGGATCCAATAACAATTTTGAAGTATTTGTCAAACGAGTAGGCCACCACTGTCAATTTCAGCGCAAAAATGACATTGATTCTTGTTGGACCTTCTTGATAAACTACAAGTAATCTCTCAAGTGAAGGTGTGTCCTCAATGACCATACCGTGGTACACATCTTGTGATGTCTTCTTGCCGCACCAGCAACACACATAAATAGTCTGGAGAGTCATGGAGGTGATGTGGAAGCTACTCAACCCATTGATTGCCTGAAGACAAAGGTATTCGAGTGCAGTACAACCACGAAGCAGGCGCTCCATGTCACCGTTTGGGAGGCAGACGACGACGAGCTCGAGGTGCTTCAGTCGTGGTAGAATAAGAGCGGGCGCGTCATTAGGGGGGATGGCAGTTCCTGAACTTGGCGACGCGCAGCGTGGGCGTGAGGCGGAGCGCGGACGTTGGCAGCGAGCGCATATGGCCATCATCAAAAGTGAGCTCCCCGAACTGATCTAGGGCGGGGAGGGGGGATCGGAACCAGTCGTCAAGCTTGGTTTGGTCCTTACCGTTGGAATGGAACTTTCTCATGCTAAGGCCTCTGGTTGGGCCAGGGTGACTGTCGAGGATCTTGGAGAACGCATCCAAGCTTTTGCGATAGCCATGGCAGAGCTCGTGGGTGTCGATGAAGTCGAGCGGGGTGGAGTTCCATAGGGGGCGCCACCGCCGGGAAAGGACAGTTGTCCGCGCCCCATATTTGATTGGGAGGAGGGAGATGATGACTGCCAACATATCATCAGGGAGGTTGCTGATGAAGTCTAAGTCTGTTGGAGTCGCTTGCGGTTCTTTCTCGACCCGCCTCCGCTTGTTGGCAGCCCCGTTCTCCATCTCCGAAGTCTCCTTGTCAGCGGCGCTTTCTGATAGAAGTGGGAGTGCAGGGAATATTTAGTTAAAACATGGCAATATAAAAGCGTATTGATAACTAGAAGTTAGTAGGCAGGAATAGAGTAATAAAATGGAATAACAATTGGTTGCTTAAATACTACATAATTCATTTGATATTGCTGAATAAGTCAACATGCAGATACTTGAAAAAAACACTTACTTCGAACAAAGTCTGGACGAATGATATCCTCGGGGAAGTTAGCATATATGTCATGACCAGACTCTTTTATATGCAGTGCAATTTTAGTGCTAGCTTTTAGTAAATAAAATTTAGAAAATTCTTTCCAAAGGCCATTGTCGAAATAGGAGTCACTAACACATCATGTTCATCAAGTCTTATAGTAGCAACGATTGTAAATCCATGATTTGTGTTCAGTATGATATCCCTGCCATCTTGATATGTAAAGGGAAAAATTGTCTACTACAGATTCCGTTGCATAGCAAGGGACGCGTTGCAGAAAATGGTAGGATTGTTAAAAAAATATGGTAACATGCAAATATGGGCCCAAATTGAAAGAACTGCACATCAGTTGAAATCGAAGGACAAAAATATATAATTAAACAGATAAGGCAAATATGATATCATGGAAATATGATAGTAATCAAAAAAACAATACATCATTAATTTGCGTAATATAGAAAGAAGAGGAAAAAAAACCTTTGACGTGTATGGTGCATGTGGCACCTTTTCTCCAGGTGTAGCAATATTTAGTATATGTTCAGGAAAGTAGACCATGCCAACCAATTTAGGGTGAGATTGAACATACCATGCACATCCTCAAGTCATCTGGTACGGTGAGATGGAACTTCATGGACTAGTTTTGTTCATTTTTTATTTTCTTTTATTTATACACGCGAACTTTTTCAAATTCATGTTTTTTTAAAACAGTGATCTTTTTCCAAATTCATGAACTATATTCAAATTCATGAAGTTTTTTTAATCGATGAACTTTTTTTTTTCAAATTTGCGGATATTTTTTTAAATACATGAACTTTTTTCAAATTCATGATTTGTTTCCAAAATCGACGAACTTTTTTCAAATCCACGATCTTTTTTCAAAACCCACGAGTTTTTTTTAAAATTGTGAACCTTTCATTTCAAAATGTGAAGTTTTTTTTTCAAATCCATGAACAGTTTTCAACTTCGCAAACTTATTTTTAATTTGTGGTTATTTTTCGAAATCTATGAACTTTTGAATGTCAACTGGTTAGGGCTCAACTTCCCGCAAAAAAGAAACACCTGATTAACGCTCATCGAACGAAGGGTTCCGACCGAGCGAGCCAGCTGCTTCGCTTTTGTTGGGCAGGCCCAGAAAGGCGGGCCGCATGAGCGCCGGTTCTCCTAGCCGACGCTTAAGGAGCTGGGGTCTCACAGCAGCCGGTTGTTTAAAAAAAACATAAGATGCTAGCCGTTGTTTTGCCTTATCTCTAAAAAAAATTGCCTAAAAAGAATGGGAGCGGCTAGAGGTCTGTTGATTCAAAACAGTATTTGCTCGGTCGACTGACCACAAACCTGTTTCAGTCATTCTGGCTATTTTGATAGAATTGAAATCGGAGCGTTTACGGACTACGTCAACTGTTTGGCAAGTCCATTAGCAACGAATCTATGTAGCAGGTCTTTTAGGAGGAGTGTCCAAACAGTGCTCGCTTGGGCCATGTGCTACCTAGGGCGTGTAGCGTCTTATAAGTGCTTTGCATGCCACACACTAAAAAAAAAGAGGAAAGTATCGTTTTCCCCCTCAAATCCTATCTGATGGACCGATTTCCTCTCAAAGTCTAAAACCGGATCAATCAGCCCCTAAACTCTCCAAAACCGGATCAATTCTCCCCCATGGTGGTTTTGCACCAGATTTAGGTGGTTTTGACTAGTCTCTTTGCTGCTCGCAGCCGCCCTTGCTGCTCTTTGGCGCCGGCCCTTGCTGCTCCTCGCCGCCGCACTTGTAGCTCTCTGGTGCCGCCCCTTGCTCCTCCCTACCACCACCCCATGCTCCTCGTTCCTCCCCACGAGCAACAGCAATAGCAACATGGGCGCCATGAGTACGACGAAGGCAAGTGCCGGCCACGAGCACGACACACGCGGGGCCCTGCCGGCAAGAGTCAGCAGCAACTCCATGACGCGTGTCCCACGGGAGAGGAGCTCGTTGCCTCACTCCCCATCCCCGACGGTCCTTGACGGCGACTTCCCCCCGTGGTCCTGGGCGGACGCGTCCACGTAGATGAATGAGCGGCGCGGTCCGGACCATGGCGAGTGAGGACCGTGCCGGCCATGGTGAGCTCAGTGCAGAGGCGTGCGGCCTACCTGCGATGCCAACCCCGACAACAGGCAGTCTCACGTGACGCCGCGGGGCTCCTCCATGGGCGGCAAGTCAGGTCGCCTCGCCGTCGCTTCGGATTTCTGCTCCTCGCCGATCCGCATGTCGCGTCCCAGGAATCGCGCCGATCCGCATGCGGAAGCTCCCCTGATGCTTGTTCCGGCAGCACGCGGCGGCGGCGGCCCCTCTTGGAGCGCAGGAGGACGCGGCAGCAGCGGCGGCGACAAGGTTCCTCGACCTCGAGCACCCCGACCAGCACCGGTGCCCCGGCAGCGACTGGACGGCTCCCTTGCACAGACGGAGAGCGGACATGTGCCCTGCCCAATTCGACCAAAAAATTCTCAGACATCGGAACCAAATCGGACCTGACCAACCGAGCTCATATGTCGGCAGTCTCGATCGGCGGCCACTCACCGAGCTCGCGCCCGAGCGTAAAGAGGGGGAGGGGGGAGGTGCAGGTGGATTACCTCGGAGGAGGCAAGCTCGTCAGGCGGCGGAGGTGTCACCGGCGGCTGTCATCGGCGGGGAGAGATATGGGATGGTTGGTCGGGCTGCGGTGGCCGACGAGGCAGTGAAGGGGAACAGAACTGGGCCAAGCCCACATAGCAAGGAGACTAGTCAAAACCACCTAAATCTGGTGCAAAACCACCATGGGGGAGAATTGATCCGGTTTTGGAGAGTTTAGGGGCTGATTGATCCGGTTTTAGACTTTGGGGGGAAATCGGTCCATCAGACAGGATTTGAGGGGGAAAACGATACTTTCCTCCTAAAAATAATGTGGTGAGCAAGGCCTGCTTGCTGCATGCACATGCTGCGTCCCAAATATTCAATGCTCTAAGGCTTTTAGATGGTCAGGCCTTCAATGTCTCAAAAAAAAAAAAGATGGCCAGGCCTTCAGATTTACTAAGATGTGCTGCATACTCCCTTCGTCCAGAAATACTTGTCACCAAAATGAATAAAAAGGGATGTATCTAGACGTATATTAGTTCTAGATACATCCCTTTTTATCTATTTTGATGACAAGTATTTTCGGACGGAGGGAGTACAAAACAAATTCAACAGAGGTACTACATACATTATTATCTAACAAAGTGCCCTACTACATATAACCTGCTAGCCTATACAATAACAAAATGTCCATAACTCCCAAATAGTAAATGCCCATAACTTGTGGTGAAGTCACTTTACAGAATAAATGAACAAAAATAAAAACAAAGAAAAAGATAAAGTTCTCAAGAAATAATGAATTAGTGGCATAGGTATTACCCTTCAAGAAGAGAGAACACATAAAAATACAACAAATAAAAATTTACATATAATTTACACATAAATTGCAATTTTTTAATATGCAAAAGTACGCATAAAATATATATTTTTTGCAAAGAATAGTTTTCTACGAACAATGGATTAGTGGCGTTGGTAGTAACCTTAAAGAAGAAAGAAAATGAAAAAAAAACTAAGAAAATAAATCAAAATAAGCTTTTTGAAGGAAGAATGAATACGTGGCATTCATTCCATTTAATAAGGTAGAAAATGAAAATGGAGACTTTAAAAAAATTACACACAACCTTGCACTTAAATTGCACCTTTTGTAACACACAAAGAATAAGCATATAATAGTTCAATTTTCACACTCCAATATAATTTACACACATATTAGGTAGTACTTGTGCATATGAATCACACACACATTGCGGAAAAATCGAGTGAGTATATACCCATGCTATGGGGGGTATTAATTGATAGGCGCCTATTTTTTTGGGCGTTCAGTCAAATTGTCTCCATCACTCTCCGCCGCCCGGTCAAGATCCAAATGCCCATCCTTCTTCTTCTTCTTCTTCTTCTTCTTCTTTCCTCTATAATAATACTAACAAGATCCAAATGCCCATCCTTCTTCTTCTTCTTCTTCTTCTTCTTCTTTCCTCTATAATAATACTAACAAGATCCAAATGCCCATCCTTCTTCTTCTTCTTCTTCTTCTTCTTCTTCTTCTTCTTTCCCTATAATATTACTAACAAGATCCAAATGCCCATCCTTCTTCTTCTTCTTCTTCTTCTTCTTCTTCTTCTTCTTCTTCTTCTTCTTCTTCTTCTTCTTCTTCTTCTTCTTTCCCCTATGATAATACTAACAAGATCCAAATGCCCATCCTTCTTCTTCTTCTTCTTCTTCTTCTTCTTCTTCTTCTTTCCCCTATAATACTAACAAGCTAAAACAAACCCCCAAAAAATGAAGTATTTTAGGGAAGAATGAATTAGTGGCATTGGTATTATCCTTTAAGAAGAAAGTCAATAAAAAATCTAAAACAAAGAATGGAAAAAATGCACAAATTTAGAAAAATTGCACTATTTTGTAATATGCTGGTATAAGCATATAATAGTGGATTTTTGGCAAATAGATGTTTCCTAAGAAGGAATGGATTGGTGGCGTTAGTCTTACCTTTAAAGAAGAAATAAAAGATATAAAAACTAAACTAAAATTGAAATAATGATTTTTAACAAAGAAGAATTTAGTGGCACTGGCATTACCTTTTAAGAAGAAATAAAGCAAATAAAACTAAAAAAATAAAAAATAAAGATTTTTTCTAAGGATGAATGAACTAGTGCATTGCAATTACCCTTTAAGAAGAAAGAAAATTAATAAAAAATAAATCAAAAGAATGAAATTTTCTAAGGAGAATGAACTAGTGGCATTGGTATTAGCCTTTAAGAAGAAAGAAAATGAATCAACGGCATTGGTATTACCCTTTAAGAAGAAAGAAAATGAAATAAAAATAATTATTTTTTAGGAAGAATGAATTAGTGCCATTGGTATTACCCCTTAAGAAGAACGAAAATGAAATACAAAATAAATAAAATAATGAAGTTTTCTAAGAAAAAATGAATTAGTGGCATTGGCATTACCATTTAAGAAAATAAAAATAAAAATTAAACAAAGTCAAAACAATGAAGTTCTTTAAGGAAGATTATATTAGTGGCATTGGTAATACCCTTTAAGAAGAAAGAAAATGAAATAAAACTAAAAAAATCAAAAAAATAAAGTTTTCTAATGAATAATATATTAGTGGCATTGGTATTATGCTTTTATGAAAAATGAAATTATATAAAAAAAATATTTAACAATGACAAAATTTGCACACAGTCGACACAAAAATTGCGTTTTTTCATAATATGCAAGAATAAACATATGATAGTGGAATGTGCACAAAAAATTATGTCCTAAGAAGGAATGAATTAGCCGCACCGATATTACTCTTAAAGAGGAAAGAAAATAAAATAGTTAAAAAAATAGAAATAATTAAGTGTTACAAGGAATAATGAATTAGTGACACTGCTACAATAAAAACTAACATAAATCAAGACAATAAGGTTATCTAATAAAGAATGAATTGGTGGCATTGATATTAACCTTTAATAAGAAAAAACTGAAACAAACAATGACAAAATTTGCACACAATATACACAAAAATTACACTTTTTAAAATATGCAATTATAATAATAATGGATTCTTCACAAAAACATTTCCTACGAAGGAATTAATTAGTGGCATTGGTATTACCCTTAAAGGAGAAAGGAAATAATATAGTAAATAAATCAAAACCAAAATAATAAAGTTTATAAGGAATAGTGAATTATCAATTAAAAATAAATACAACCAAAATAATTACTTTTTAAACAGAAACATAATTAAAAAATGAAAAAAAAACTTTTACAAAATTGCACTTTTGTAGTATACAAACAACAATCATGTACTCCATCCGTTCCTAAATATAAGTCTTTTTTTAGACATCAAATGGACTACAACATACGGATGTATGTAGACATAGTTTAGAGTGTAGATTCACTCATTTTGCTCCATATGTAGTCACTGTTGAAATCTCTAGAAAGACTTATATTTAGGAACGGAGGGAGTAATAGTGTAATTTTCAGACACATTTCATAGTATTTTTTTATGCATATGCACTCACCCAACATCCCAAAAATTCCTACAAAAGAAAAATAAAAACCAACTAATGAAGAAACACAAAAAACAAAAAACAAAATAAGAAACACATAACAACAGGAAAAACAAAAAGGAAAACAAAGGGAAAAGGGATGTGCTGGGCGGTACAGGTCATCGGCTTCAGCCCAGTAGTGAATCGACAGCCCAGAAACTACACAGGTAATGGGCTTCAGCCCAGGTCAGTCAAAAAACATCAGCCCAAACCAGATCACAGAACAGCACAGAAAAAAACCGCACGAATCCCAGAGCCAGAATCAACACCCGAAAATCAACTGACCCTAAAGTGAAAAAATAAAAGCCGTTGCGTTGCTGAAAATAATTTCCCTATTCTTCTAGAGGGAGCCGTTCTAGTTCTGTTATTCTGCGGCGAGTTGTTGGGTGTATTGGCTTTATGCGTCATATGTTTCGTTGGGCTGACCCTACCTGAACGATACCTGACTTGACGGGTAACGATAGCACCAACGCTGGCTAGACGTAAGTTCTACGCAATGGTGCCATGATCCACTTCCTCCTCGATCATAATTATCTTTTGGAAAATCATGTGTTGCTGACAACGAAATCCAGAACCGTAACTCGGCCGTTTCATGCCGTTGGATTGAAGTTATTTCATTTCCTTCTCTGCAATGATTGCGTCTTCAAAGCTGGGTGCCTCCACTTACCAGTGTCGAGTGTTAATATAACATCAGATTCAGAGGATCTATCTGAACAATAAAACATTCGCGAGTCATGCACGGACACTTGTTTTCAGACGAAGATCAATAACACTTCACTTCAATCGTATAATCACAAAAACAAAGCAGCGAAATCATGTTATTGCATCGCATGCAACCTTTAAGAGCAGCACTATTAATACAGGAGTACATTTCGAATAGATCGACGACACAACCAGTAGAATTCAGAAAGATTCAGAGCTAGCATGACAACAAAATTAGGAAAACAGAACAAACACCAAGCCGAAGTACATATGCAGCAGGTTGATGCAGCAGCGCCGGCGAGCAAGAAGACGACGATCTCAAAGCGAGCGGTGGACGGTTGGCATGCATGGATCTACTTGGTGAACTCGATGGCGAATGCGTTGGCGTAGATGTAAGTGGTCTTGATGGCGGCGAAGCCGGCGCCCTTGGCCAGGGCCTCGAACTCCCTCTCGTACCTCTCCCTGCCGCCGGGGTTGTGCGCGAGCATGATCATGTCGACGTGGAACACCCCCTGCGCCTTGGGCGTGGCCTCCGGGTTCACCGGCAGGATGCACTCCACGAGCACCACCTTGCCGTGCGCCGGCAGCGCGTCGTAGCAGTTCTTGAGCAGCGTCGCGCAGTGCTCGTCGCTCCAGTCGTGGAGGATCCACTTCATGAGGATGGCGTCCCCCGAGGGCACCTTCTGGAACATGTCGCCGCCGACGTGGGTGACGCCCGGGAACGGCGGCGCCTCGGAGATGACGTGGGGGAGGTCGAAGTTGATGCCCTTGATGGCCGGGTACGCGGCGACGATGGCGCCCACGGTGGCGCCCACGCCGCCGCCCACGTCGACGATGGTGCCGAGGCCCTCGAAGCCCTTGTAGACCTCGAGCAGCTTCTTGGTGATGATGATGGAGTGGTTCTTCATCCCCTCGTTGAAGACGCGGTTGAAGCGCGGGTCCGTGCCGTGGTACTCGAACGCCGACATCCCGTACGCCTTGTTGAACGGGATGCCGCCGTCAAGGACCGCGTCCTTCAGGTAGTACCTGAGAATAGTATTCACACACACATTTTATTCCAACAACTCATTTCCACATCTTTTGAAACAGAGACAAAAGAGTTGCTATATCACCGGCTTAAAAGTCCTCTACTTTTGTTTTTAACATGAAAAGTCCTCTAGTTAATGAGCTGTGAACCTAAAATTCGTCCTTTGGTGGTTGACTATTACTACTCTACAAGGAATCTCAGGCAAGAAAAGTCGCCACGATGCGGTTCGGTTCTGCTTGGCTGCTTCCGAAGCTGATTGCCGTATTTGATACGTAATCTCTCGGTTTCTAGATGAACTCTTCTTCGGGGTTCTCTAGCTCGTGCTAACTTTAGTGCTACTACTAGTACTTCCTCTGTTTTTATTTAGTCTGCATATTAGGTTTGATCGAAATCAAATTTTGCAAAGTTTGACCAAGTTATAAAGAAATATATAAATATTTACCATAATAAATTTATATGATGTGAAAATACATTCAATAATGAATCTAGTGGTATTGATCTTTTATTGTATATGTTAATATTTTTGTTTATAAACTTAGTCAAAGTTTACAAAGGTTGATTTTGACCAAAGTTAATATGCGAACTAAATAAAAATGGAGGGAGTACTATTTATTACACTACCTGCTGCTGGAGCTCAATTTGTTTATTGAGAGAGATGTTAAAGAGAGAGTTATGCTGCCGGCTGCCGGGGTGGGCACCCCCGCATGATAGCCGGCCGCAGCAAATGGGCAAAGCATGGAAGAAACAGGGGATGCTGGAGTGATCGATCTAGCTCACCAGCTCTCCATGAGGACCTTGTCCTGGTTCATGAGCGCGAGCGCCGCCATGGAGACGCCGTCCTCGTTGGGGGTGAGGAACTTGCACACGGGCGCGGCGCCGTACCGCCGGGACAGGCGCCCATCCTTGCCCTCCTCCATCGTGCACGACACCACGTTGTACGAGGCCAGCAGCCGGAGCATGCGGTCCACCATGTCCGCCGCGGCGGGGTTCGCCGTGGACGGGAGCTTGGCGGCCACCTCGGCGGGGGTCAGCAGCTTGCCGCCGGCGGCCACCAGGGTCTCCAGGAGGCCCAGCTCGATGGCGTTCTTGAGCGTCATCGGGAGGATCGACGACGAGACGAGCTGGAGAGCGTACATGCACGCCTCCTCGTCGGCGGAGGCGGCCATGTCGGTTGCGGTGGAGCCCATCTCTGCCTCTCCGGAGTCGAACTGCTGCCGCTGGTGGTAGTTGTGTTTTGGTGCGAGGCAGCGACTGAGCGATGAGGAATGCTTTGGAGGGAGGATGGGAAAAGGGTTATATGGGCTTTTCGCCTTTACCAACCACAACACCAATTGGCTTTCTGGCTTCACCAACCACCGCACCACACCAAATGGTTTTCTTTTTCTTCTTTGTCTTCAGGGAAAGGAAGGGAGAAATATGGCACATCCGAAAGTTACACTCACTCCATCCAAATACATAGGGTCTAAGAACAACTTCAACGGGGCGACCTAAACGGACATCGATTTTGTTCGTATTTTATGAGGTAATAGCACCGGGAGTCCCACAACTTGTCGTAGATGTGACGATTTGGTCCCAAACTTGCAAAAGCCAACTATTGAGTCCCACAACTTGCACCCAATGTGCAAATTTAGTCCTAGCCAATCAGACGACGACAAGTGGAGCCTAGTCAGCAGAGCCGGTCAGCGCAGCACATTTTGCAATTACCACCCTGGCCTTAGCAGTAATCAACTCGTACAACACCGCACTTCTCATTTCTCCCTTGCGTTACCTTCCAAGCCCTCCGACGAGCCCCTCGGCGTCGCAGTCCTCGCCCAGGGCACGGCTGGCGGCGTGCACCTGCGAGGCGATGGCGTCGCGGAGGCAGCGGAACTTCCGCGAGAACTCGGGCGCTGGCGCGCCGCCCTTGGCCCCGCTGACGTCTTCCTCCCCGCCACCGCCGCCGGAAAGGCCTTGCGAATCCTCCTTCTTCTTGACCGACGCAGCGCTCTTCGCCTTGGCGTCCACGTCCTTGCTCACACTTACCACCTCGTCGAGCAGCTCCTGCGCCGCCCTAAGGTATTTGGAGTTCATCACCACCTGCCCCTGCGACGCCGTGGTCGTCGCCCCAAGGTGGTGCCTCCCTTCGTCGCCGGCGATGGAGGCCACCGTGACCGGCGGCGTCTCACGGGACGACAGGCTGAGCATGACAGCCAGCCCCACACTCCCATCGCACACCCCACCCCACTGGCGCGGTGCGTTGCCTCGCTGCACGGCCGGTGGGTGACTGGTGGGCGTGCCGGACTGGCAGGGAGACCGGCCGTGCTCCTCCACCACACCTGCCATTGCCATGCTCCCTGTCCCGCTGTGCCGTGCGCTCCCCGTTCCTCCCCAAAAGTTATTTCCCTTCAAAAAAATAAGGGGCCTTGCTTGTAGGGTTGCCTTAACCAAGTACTCTACTAACCCATCGCCAAAATCCAACTACTACGGCTGCAACCAACTAAAGAACCAGCTAAATTGTCTTCTAGATTATCGGCTCTACTTTGTACAGTTTGCTCGTCGGAATGAGATGTTTGCCGGCCGCCGGCGGTCGCCGGAGGACGTCCGACCGCAGGTGCGAGAGCTCCTTCCTGAGCTTGTGCGAGAAGAGCCTGCACGCGTCCATGCTCAGGTCCACTGCCGCCGCCAGCGCCACGAACGCCGCCGCGTCTTCCGCACACCCGACGTGCGCCACCCCGACCTCCACCGTGGGCTTGCTGCACCGCCCCTCGCCCTCCACCACCGCCGACATCATGAACCCGCGGTAGTTCCCCAGAGGCCACTGGCTGAAGTCGTCGCTGCCTCGCGGGCTGCAGCCCGGGGTGCTCCCCCGGCTCAGGGGCTGCGCGGCTGTCAGGTCGAGCGCGAACTTGCCGCCCTTGGACGCGGCGATGGTGGAGTCCGCGATGGGGACGGCGTGGTCCACGCCGGGGACGAGGAGGTCGAAGCGGTAGCCGAGGCTGTCGGACGACCCCGCCCCGCCCCGCCGCGCTCGCGCCAGCACTCGAGGCGGCCCCATGGCTCCCACGCGCCGTCGCCGGCGGGCCGGAGGATGAGCCACGCACCCGGGTTGGAGCGGGTTGATTACTGCTAAGGCCAGGGGATAATTGCAAAATGTGCTGCGCTGACCGGCTCTGCTGACTAGGCTCCACTTGTCGTCGTCTGATTGGCTAGGACTAAATTTGCACATTGGGTGCAAGTTGTGGGACTCAATAGTTGGCTTTTGCAAGTTTGGGACCAAATCGTCACATCTAGGACAAGTTGTGGGACTCCCGGTGCTATTACCTCGTATTTTATCTGTTTGGATCGCCCATCCACGCGTTCATATTCGCTTTTTCATTTGGGTCTGCGAGTGCGCCCAGCGGTGGCCAGACCCATTTTCGACATGTCCGTTCTAACATTTCTTCAAACACGTAGCAGGCAGGGCAGGAGAGCTCGCGCCGCGCAGGGAGGCCGACGGGCGAGCTCGAACCCCATGGCGAGGGCGACATGGCGAGCGCCACGAGCATGGCGCGACGAGCGCGAGGGCGCGGCGGGGCGAGGCCAGGCCGGGCACTGTTGGGTGTGGCCGGGCGCGGTCGGGGTCGGGCGCGACGAGGCCTGGCGTTGCCGGGCGTGGCGGGGCCTGGCCTGGCGCAAGCGCTGCCGAGCACGCGACCAGGAGCGGCGGGGTGGGCGCGGCGATGGTGGGGGTGGTGACCAGCAGCGGTGCAGGGGACGAGGTCGGGCCGGGCACGCGAGCGCCACGAGGCGGCTGGGCACCGTGAGGCCATGGTAGCTCGCGCGGTGCCACAACTAGCTAGCTAGCATGCGGGACATGCAGCAGCCACAACCAGCTAGCTAGCATGTGCGACGCGGCCGCCGTCTAGTACGTCTTCGCGTCTGCGTCTGCGGCCTAGGCGAACGATGCGAGTGCGGGCGGCATAGTAGCAGCTCCAGCTCCTTGGGCGGCGGCGTCTGCGGCCTAGCCAGCGCAGCCACGAGCTTGAGTGGTGGCGACGCCTGTGGAGTCTCGCCGGAGCAAGGGATTGGTGATGGCGCGACTGCTACGAGGGTGGTAGAGGCGAGCTGTACAGCGAAGAGAGAAAAAATAAAATAAAAGGTAGGTGGATGGCAGGTGGGCCAGAAGAGGCGTGCAGCGGACGTAGGCGGATGAGGAGACAGAAAGCGTCTGCTTTGTGTCCGCCTCGGACCCAAATGTGACTTAAATTTGAGACGGAAATAGGTCCGCACGAACATAGAGCGAACGCAAAATAAGATGGGTCTCAGCGTTGGGCCGTCTTTTTTGTCCATACAGACCCAAACAAATATGGGCGGAAGAAATAGGTCGCTCCATTAGAATTGCTCTAATTATTTTTCAAGGTTACCTTTGATCATTGGTAAGATTACAAATACATGGAAGGTATGATATGGAAATTATATTCTTATAAGAGCGACTTCAACGGGGTGAATTTGACGGTATGCTTCGTGTAAACCCGTGGTCAAAGGCAATCTTGAAGAATGCATTAGCAGGCCGCGGATAAAAATGCGGGAGGCCACCATCCAACCATATCCTGTATATATCCGCCAGTAGATTCAAATTCAAATGTACTTTGATCCACACGGCGCGCCGAATCACACCAGCGTCGGATTGCATGCCCGGTCACAACCAAAAAGAGGCAAATATGCTTAGTTTTTACATGCCTGAATCCAAAAGAACATCAGTCCAGCAGTCCGTGCATTTCATCCCTGCCAGACCGACAATCCCAGCCAGCTGCTCCCCGATCAAGGAGGTGTCGCGCTGGCACGTAGGCAGCCTCCGCATCCGCGTCCACCTCCACCGCGTCCTCATAGTCCGTCGTTGCCAACTCATCTTTCTGCCGATGTAACATATGGTAGCTGATGGATAACACGATCATTCTTGCGTCGACATCCAAAGAGTCGACATTCAAGGTCAACATCTTGGCATCCTCCGCATTGGCGGCGATCTTCACCCTCTTTTCCTCGAGCGCGTTCATCCTCTCTTCGATCATGGTCCTCCTCTCTTCGAGCTTGAGCTTCTTGTCTATCGCCTCCATCAACAGTTTGAGCCTCTCCGCCTTGTTCGTCTCCTTGATGTTCGAGCACCTCACGCATGCCTCCTCCTTCTTCGCCAAGATGTCCTCAAACCTCTCGGTCAGCTTGGCCACTGCACCTTCTCGCTTCGCCCTCTCCTCCTCCCACCTCTTCCCCCGTAAATTTGTTCTAACCTACTTCGGCGGTTCTTGGTTGGGTCGGTAGGGTCACTGGTTCTTTCTCGTTGGCTTGGGCGGCGGTCTTGACAATGAAAAGGTTCCACTTCGGTTGCCCGTTCAACTTCAACCAACAATGCATGACAGTGAAGGACTTCTTCTCCAACTTCTTGTATACCACACAAGCACGAGTAGGCTACAAAGTGAAACAATGTCAACAATGCATATCTGTTTAGCGAGCAACAAAACAATACATGTCCGGCTAGTGATCAAGAAAATTAAAGCATATCCAGCTAGTGATCAAGAAGATTAAAGTATATCTGGCTAGTGATCAACTTACTTGCTCTGTGATTTTTGCACCGCTAGGCCACCGTGCGATGAGATGCTTCAAGTGCCCGCAATACTTGGACACGACCTCTTGGATGGTGTACCATCAATGGTTGAGGGGCTTCCATTCACAGTTGTGGATGACTGCGCCAGAGTAGGGCGTGGTACTTGTAAACTGTGTTGGGATTTTCCCCGAAGAGGAGGTAGATGCAGTATGCTACTTGTGAGCTACATTGTAATTTTCCGTGAAGAGGATAGGAGATGCATCATAGTAGAGATAAGTATTTCTCTCAGTGAGAACCAAGGTATCAATCCAGTAGGAGAATCACACAAAGCCTCGTGAACAACACCCACACACACAAAAGCAAATACTTGCACCCAGCACGGGTAAGAGGGTTGTCAATCCCCTTGAACGCGTTACTTGCAAGGATTAATTCTGATAGTGATAGATAGAAAAGTAAATTGCAAAATAAAATAAAGGAAATTAAATTGCAACAAGGTATTTTTAGATTTTATATATGATAAAGTAGATACGGGGCCATAGTTTTCACTAGAGGCTTCTCTCTCGAGCACATAGCATACGGTGGGTAAACAAATTGCTATTGGGCAATTGATAGAAAGCGCATAGTTATGACGGTATTCAAGACAATAATCATGTATATATGCATCACGTCTGAGACAAGTAGACCGACTCGTGCTTGCAACTACTACTATTATTCCACCAATTGACTGCTATCCAGCATGCATCTATGGTATTAAGTTCATGAAAAACAGAGTAACGCCTTAAGCAATATAACATGATGTATACAAAGTAAACCCAATCAATATGAATATACCCCGTCGTTTTACCCTTAATAGCAACAACACAAATACGTGTCTTGTCCCCTACTGCCACTAGGATATAAAGCACCGCAAGATTAAACCCATTACAAAGCACCTCTCCCACTAAAGATAAATCAATCTAGTTGGCCAAACCAAACATATAGATTGGAGAGAAATACAAAGCTATAAAAATCATGCATAATAAAGTTCAAAAAGACTCCATTACTTATCATAAATATTCATATCATAGACCCACAATTCATCGGATCCCAACAAATACACCGCGAAAGAAGATTACATTGGATAGAACTCCAAAAACATCGAAAAGAACATTGTGTTGAAGATCAAAGAGAGAGAAGAAGTCATCTTGCTACTAGTTATGGACCCGTAGGTCTGTTGTGAACTACTCACGCACAATCGAATGACAACAAGGATGATGTAGAAGCCCTCCATGATCGATTCCCCCTCCGGCAGAGTACCGGAAAAGTTCTCCGGATAGGATCGCGGAAGAACAGAAATTTGCCGCGACGAAAAAAGTGTTTCGGGTAGCTCTCAGGTAGTTCCCCAATATTTGAGAATTTATAGAAGAAAAATTAGGTCAAACGGAGCCACGAGGGGCACACAAAGCAACATGGCGCCCCCTCCACCCCCCAGGGTGTGCCCTGTTGCCTTGTCGTCTCCTCGTTTTGCCTTATGTTCTCCTCCCGAAGCTTCTAGGGTCTCTCTTATCTAGAAAAAAATTGTCACAAAGTTTCGTAGCGTTTGGACTCCGTTTGGTACTGATTTTCTGAAAAACCAAAAACAAGGAGAAAACAGCAACTGGCACTAGGCACTGGGTTAATAGGTTAGTCCCCAAAAAGATATAAAATAGCACAAAAAGCTATATAAAATATCCAAGACTGATAATATAATAGCATGGAACAATAAAAAATTATTGATACATTGGAGACGTATCACAGTACAATAGAGATAAGTATTTCCCTCGGTGAGAACCAAGGTTATCGAACCAATAGCAGAACCACGCAAATTCTCGTCTTCAGTACCTACACACACAAAAGCAAAAAAATTGCAAAGCAAGGCAAGAGGGTTGTCAATCCCCTTGAACTCGTTACTTGCAAGGATTAATTCTGATAGTGATAGAAAGATAAATAAATTGCAAAACAAAATAAAAGTAAATAAATTGCAGCAAGGTATTTTTGGTTTTTATAATATGTAAAAGTAGACCTGGGGGCCATAGTTTTCACTAGAGGCTTCTCTCTTGAACAGATAGCATACATTGGGTAAACAAATTACTGTTGGGCAGTTGATAGAAAAATGCATAGTTATGACGCTATTCATGGCGATGATCACACATATAGGCATCATGTCTGTAATAAGTAGACCGACTCCTGCCTGCACTTACTACTATTAATCCACCAATCGACCGCTATCCAGCATGCATCTATGGTATTAAGTTCATGACAAACAGAGTAACGCTTTAAGCAAGATGACATGATGTAGACAAAGTAAACCCAATCAATATGAATAAACCCCGTCGTTTTATCCTTAGTAGCAACAATTCAATACGTGCATCGCTACCCTTTGAAAGGATCGATATGGTTGACTAGAGGGGGGGGGGGTGAATAGGAAACTAACAATTTTTAGCTTTTCTTTAGCAATTTAAACTTTGCATCAAAGTAGGTTGTCTAGATATGCAACTAGGTGAGCAACCTATATGATGCAACACGGATAGGAACACAAGCAAGCAAGATATATGAAACAAATAAGCTTCCACAAGTAAAGGCACGAGATAACCAAGAGTGGAGACGGTGGAGACGAGGATGTGTTGCCGAAGTTCCTTCCCTTTGAGAGGAAGTACGTCTCCGTTGGAGCGGTGTGGAGGCACAATGCTCCCCAAGAAGCCACTAGGACCACCATAATCTCCTCACGCCCTCACACAATGCGAGATGCCGTGATTCCACTATTGGTGCCCTTGAAGGCGGCGACCGGACCTTTACAAACGAGGTTGGGGCAATCTCCACAACTCAATTGGAGGCTCCCAACGACACCACGAAGCTTCACCACAATGGACTATGGCTTCACGGTGACCTCAACCGTCTAGGATGCTCAAACACCCAAGAGTAACAAGATCCATAAGGGATTAGTGGGGGAATCAAATATCTCTTGGTGGAAGTGTAGATCGGGGCCTTCTCAACCACTCCCGAGCAAATCAACCAGTTCGGTTGGCTAGGGAGTGAGATCGGGCGAAAATGGAGTTTGGAGCAATAATGAAGCTTAGTGGTGGAAGAGGTGAGTCAACGGGGAAGAAGGGGACCCCTTATATAGTGTGTGGAAAAGATCCAACCGTTACCCACCAACCAGCCCGCGGCCAGCGGTACTACCGCGCCTGGCCAGCGGTACTACCGCAAGGCCGCGCGGTACTACCGTACCGACCCACGGTACTGCCGCAACCCCAGCACAGAACCGATAAACAGACGCACAGGAGCTGGGGGCGGTACTTCCGCACGCGCGGTACTACCGCGCCCCCCATGCGGTACTACCGCGAGGCAAAAATCCCAGCCAGGGGAGAAGGGAAACTTCCGTGCCTACTTCCGCAAAGAAACAGAAATAGCAAAAACCCGACATAGTAGTACTGTCGAGGGGCGGTACTACTGCCTGACTGCATAGCGCGGTATTACCGCTCGGCGAACACGGTACTACCGCGCTACCGCGCGGTACTACCGCGAATGCACACGGTACTACCATTGACCTGGGAGCAGTACTACCGCAACCAACAACGGCAGCCAGACAAGGGAGGCAAGAAAACGGAGGAAGCTCCAAGGAAGAAGGAGGGGATAAGAAGGAGACGTGTACGTGATGATTCCACCCAAACCTTTCCAACACGGACCCCCTCTTAATAGTACGGCTTTCCTACGACTCAAATCCACCAAAAAGAAACGTAGAAAAGACGCCGTCTTTGTCAGTCTTCGAGGGGCACCCAATCGTCTTGTGCCTAGCAAAGAAGTGTCTGGAATACTCATGGCACACGATTAGTCCGCAAATGCATTGTCATCAATCACCAAAACACTTAGGGATAAATATGTCCTTACAATCTCCCCCTTTTTGGTGGATTGATGACAAAACGGGATTTGCACAAAGAAAATACTATTAAGTAAATGCAAACCCCTCCTCTCTATAATATAGACGGGCTCCCCCTAGATGTGTGCCACCTAGAGAGTGCTATGGACTGCATGGCACACGAATACTAGGAACAGAGCTCCCCCTATATTATAGAGACAAGGCATATCTATCACTAGACAAGATAGCACACATATAAGTTAACTACGATAGATAAAGTGCATATGTCTTACACCATATGAAGGAAAGGACTTGAAAGCACAAACAAAACAAGAGCAACCAAGCACAAACGAGGTCCAAAAGACAAAGCAAATAAACGCAACAAGCACGACACAACGCAAATCCCTACACTCTCTCCCCCTTCGGCATCGAGACGCCAAAAAGGCAAAGAGGACACCTACACACACGGGGTGGCTCAGGCAGAGAAGTCATCCCACTGCTCCTCGTGCTCCTCGTCAGACTCAGGGGCGGGGATAGTCTCCTCGGGGTCATACTCTGAACTGGTCCACTTGTATCCCTGCTTTGACATCCAGGCAGCCTCAGGTGTGATGACGTCCTCAGACCCGCCAGACACATCCTCTCCAAAGAGCCTCATAACCTTCTTGTCACGGCGGCGACTCTCCTTGTCAGCCACGTGAGCCCTGTACTGTCCCTTCGCCTGCATGCAGAAGAGAGTCTTCATCTTGTCCTTTAGCTTCTTGGCCCATGACGGCTCAGAGGAAGAAGTGGTGGACCTAGCAGCACGGTCCTCAGCAACATTCTCAGCAACAGCAGCCTCCCCCTCACCAGTAGCCCTCCTAGCAGAAGAGGCCTCAGCACGGGTAGTGGTGTTGGCCTAGTTGGGCTTGACGCGGAGGCTGGTGGACTCATGGCGAATCCAGTCTGGAGCAAGGAACTCATCACCTGGGTACATCTTCTCCCAAGTGGTGGAGAGCAGCAGAAACAGGTACGGTCCATAGATAGGTACCTTGCAAGTGAACACCGCAAACCGAAGCTCACACCACATGACGTGTGAGACATCAAGTGGCTGAGTCTGAGAAGAACGTGCCTCTACACACAAGAGCAACATGTCCACTAGATATGCATGTACCTTGTCCTTGTTGCCAATGCGTGGGAACAAAGTGTTGCGGAAGATGCGATGCATGATATCTAGAAAGGAGTTTAACACCCAAGATGACTTGCCATTGGGGAGTACCTTCTCAACAAGGAAGGGCTGAAGCAGGTTCTTGTTGGCAGACTCAGAGTTGGCATGGGGGCGAACACCAACGGGGGTGTGAAGCCCGTCATCAGGAATGTGCAGTAGATCCATGAACTCTTTCCATGTAGCAGACAGCTGACGGCCATTGGTCATCCATGTCATCCTCCGCTCCTCCCCGGGATGAAAGTACACTGAGGCAAAGAACTGACAGATGAGCTTAGGGTCATAGTCATGGTGAAAAGAGATCACTGGCTCAATAGCAAACTGCTCCACCAAGTCCAGAGCCTCTCCAAAATAGTCACAAAACTTGTCCTTCCGCATGTGATGCATGTCTATCCACTAGACCTCCACGAATGTATTCTGCTTGCTCTTGATTACGTCTAGATAGATGAGAACATGTTGCTTGTTCCAGAACATCTCAGTGCCTCTGAGCACAGCCCGAGGAGTCACATAGGGATTGACCCTCCGGCGTTCGACACACTCAGTGACAGAAATCTCGTCCATGCCCTTAGCAGGTTCCTTTTGCTTGCTGGCAGTGGTCTTGACATTGCGCTTGGGGGCATTGGAGCCCTCTGGGGCTTCATCTTGGGGGTTGCGCAGATGCTTGGAGCCAGTGTCATGACTGGGATTGGAACGGCGAGAGCCACCACCTGAGAGACAGAACGCAAAAAACACCCACAATAGCCAAGAGAGATTAATGCAAAGACCACAACAAAGCAAGTTAAACAAGCAGAAAGCACACATGATAAATGCCTAGAGAGAGATTTGATCCCTACAGTAGTACTTCCAAGTGCTGCAGAGCTAAGATAGTATTACGACTCTTAGACGCGGTAGTACCATGCAAGATCACGGTAGTACCGGGTGTAGGAGCGGTAGTACGACCTTAGCACCGCGGCGGGCGCGGTAGTACCGCATGGTACGGTAGTACCGCACCTGACGGGCGGTAGTACCGCACATTAGGCACGGTAGTACCGCACCGCGTCAGATCTGAACAGGTTCAAATCTGAAAAAGCCCGCGAAACCACGGCGGTACTACGGTTGGACAAAGCTACCACAAGACAGCATATCAAGTATGTTTCCTACGCATCACGACTCTCCTACATCCTACTCTTGCACAGATTTGGCCTAAAATCTCAAGAACGACAAGTTCCTCCCCAAAAACCTAGAAGCAAAAGAACGGCCAAGAAAAAAAGGGATTTGGGGAAAAACCTTGGTCCATGGCAAGAGGAAGTGGTGGGGAACGATCCCACCGGTCGGAATCCGAGGAGAGTGGCCGGAGACGGAGATCCAGCGAGGGCCTCCGGCGCCGTTCTTGAGAGAGAGAGACGTGGAGAGAGAGACAAAAGAATGGGTATGGGGAGTTGGAACTCCCCTGCCCGAGTCATAACCCCACGCGCCCTCGACGGCGCGGTAGTACCGTGCCCAGACATGGTAGTACCGCCCGGCACGGTACTTCCGAAGTATCGCACCAGAGCGGTAGTACCGTGCTGTGGCGCGGTAGTACCGTGCCTCCCAAAGCGGTAGTACCGCGGCCAGATGCGGTAGTACCGTGAGCTCAAGAAGATGCACATTTCGAGCAAACGAAAAACTAGATCTTTGCACAAAACACTCTGAGCCAACACGACACCACAAGACCACGCAACACAAAAAACCAGAAAGGCACACGACAAACGAACCAACCACGAGACACCACCTCTCCACAAGAGAGGGAGGTGGCCGTAGCCACCTATGTTTGAGTCAATTGGTATGGCACCGCGAAGAATTATCCTTGGGTCCATGACCAAAACTCGTCTTTGAAGCACAAGTGCCATCAAACATGGCTAATGTGAAAGACTTGATTGATTTATGCATAATGGGGGGAGGGAGAGTTCATTGAGAGAACATCACTCCCCCTATGTCCATGCCTACATCTAAATAGGACAACACATTGAGTATGGTGGGTTGTGCAAGGGTTCAAGCAACATTGCTCGAATCGATGATATTTAGCTCATGGCTTAACTCGCGAAATCTTGCTTCATCCAAGGGCTTCGTGAAGATATCTGCAAGGTTATCATGAGTGTTGACGTAGTTGAGATTGATCTCTCCTCGCCTAATGTGATCCCGGATGAAGTGATACCGAATCTCAATATGCTTCGTCTTGAAGTGTTGCACCAGGTTGAGAGAGATCTTGATGGCACTTTCATTGTCACACCAAAGAGGCACTTTGTCACAAATGACACGTAATCCTTTAGAGTTTGCCTCATCCATAAGAGTTGTGCACAACAACTACCGGCCGCCACATACTCCGCTTCGGTGGACGAGAGAGACACACAACTTTGCTTTTTGGAGGACCAACTTACCAAAGAGCAACCAAGAAATTGGCACCCTCCGGAAGTGGACTTCCTATCCACTTTGTCTCCCGCCCAATCGGAATCCGAATACCCTACAAGCTTGAAGTTTGCTCCTTTTGGGTACCATAGGCCAAAGTTTGGGGTATGAGCCAAATATCGAAAGGTTCGTTTGACCGCCACATAGTGACTTTCCTTAGGTGCGGCTTGAAAACGTGCACAAATTCCCACACTCAACATGATATCCGGTCTAGATGCACAAAGGTAAAGCAATGAACCTATCATGGAGCAATATACCTTTTGATCCACCGCTTTACCATCGGGATCTATGTCAAGTTGGCACTTGGTAGGCATGGGAGTGGAAGCCGGCTTGACATCACTTAGCTTGAATATTTTGAGCATGTCTTGAGTATATTTGGCTTGATTGATGAAGGTTCCTTCTCTTCTTTGCTTCACTTCGAACCCTAGAAAGAACCCCAACTCTCCCATGGAAGACATCTCGAACTTTGAGGTCATGAGAGCGGCAAATTCCTCATTGAAAGCTTTGTTAGGGGAACCAAAGATAATATCATCAACATATAATTGGCACACAAACAACTCCCCATTGACCTTCTTAGTAAAAAGAGTGGGGTCGATTAGCCCAACTTCAAAACCACGGTCTTGTAACAACTCGGTAAGGTGGTCATACCACGCACATGGGGCTTGTTTAAGGCCACAGAGTGCCTTATCGAGTTGATACACATGATCGGGAAAGTAGGGATCCTCGAACCCGGGGGGTTGCTTGACGTAAACCAATTCATTAATAGGACCATTAAGAAAAGCACTCTTCACATCCATTTGTTGTAACTTAAAGTTGTGATGAGAAGCATATGCAATCAACATGCGAATGGATTCAAGACGAGCAACGGGAGCAAAGGTTTCACCGTAGTCGATACCCTCGACTTGGGAGTAGCCTTGTGCTACCAAACGAGCCTTGTTGCGAATGATGATCCCATGGGCATCTTGCTTGTTCTTAAATATCCACTTGGTTCCTATGACATTGTGATTCCCGGCCGGTCTTGGCACCAATCTCCACACTTTGTTGCGCTCGAAGTTGTTGAGTTCTTCATGCATGGCATTGAGCCAATCCGGATCTTCTAGCGCCTCATAGACCTTGTGGGGTTCCACACAAGAGACAAATGCATGATGCTCACAATAATTTGCTAATTGTCTACGAGTGCTTACCCCCTTTCTTAAGCTTCCAAGAACAATCGTCATGAGATGATCCTTGGTGAGGAGCTTGGAAGCAACCTTGGCGGCACGACGCTCTAATTCCTCCTCGGGGGTGAGACAAGGAGTGGTCACTTGATCATCTTGAATGTCGTCTTGGGCTTGTTCTTGTTCTTGAACTTGCTCGGAGGATGAGATAACTTGACCTTGGGCATCACTTGATGTGTCAACACCGTCTTGAGCGTGATCTTGCCCTTGGTCATGTTCTTGAGGATGAGAGCCTTCATGTTGTTCTTCGGAAGCGTGTGGGCCTTGGGTTGGTGATGGCTCCACTTGAGTGGAGCTTTGTCCTTCTCCTTCGGCCACAAGGGGTTCCTCAATGGGTAGGATAAAGCCAACACCCATTCTTCTTATGGCTTGGGGAGGAATTTCATCACCTACATCACAAGTGCCACTTTGCTCCACTTGGGAGCCGTTATTCTCATCAAACTCCACGTTACACGTCTCCTCAATAAGTCCCGTGGATTTATTGAGGACACGGTAAGCATGAGAGTTTGTAGCATAGCCAACAAATATGCCCTCATAAGCTCTAGCCTCAAATTTAGACAACCGAACACCTTTCTTGAGAATGAAACACTTACACCCGAATACCCAGAAGTACTTGAGGTTGGGCTTGTTACCGGTGAGTATCTCATATGGAGTCTTGTTCAAGCCCTTGCGGAGGTAGAGCCAATTTGATGCATGACACGCGGTGTTGATGGCTTCGGCCCAAAAGTTGTATGGAGACTTGAACCCCGCCATCATGGTCCTTGCCGCATCCATCAATGTCCGGTTCTTCCTCTCTGCAACACCGTTTTGTTGAGGGGTGTAGGGTGCAGAATATTGATGCTTGATTCCCTCATCACTAAGAAACTCATCCAAGGTGTAGTTCTTGAACTCGGTGCCGTTGTCACTTCTTATTGTCAAGATCTTTGCATTGTGTTGACGTTGTGCTTCATTTGCAAAGTCAATGATGGTTTGTTGGGTCTCGC
>NC_057812.1:491374835-491394183 GCF_018294505.1 Triticum aestivum | reverse complement strand
CCCGCCACACCGTCGCCGGAGCCGGACGCCGCCGCCTCGCCGACCCGCCGCCCGAGGTCCGCCTCGCCTCGAAATCCGTGCCGCCGTTTTTTTTCGAAAAACCATCGGTTTTTCATCAGTTTTTCGTTGGTTTTTTAGTTTCGGTTTTTTTAAATAGATCGGTTTTCCGATTTATTTAATTAGCGAGCATTCGTTCGTTCGTTCGTTCTAGCGAACGTTCGTCGTTTTTCTTTTTCTCGGATTGAATCCGCGATTTTTCTGATTGCGATTTCTGATCCGATTTTCGTTTTAGTATAACTTTTCGCTCGTTTATCGGAATCAGGCGATTCAACCGCTTGGAGTTTCATCTCGAAACCCTCTATCCATTTAACCAACTTAAACCAGTTTTTGCTACTGTAAAATTTGACTTAGATCCAGATTAGTAGAACGAAGTTGTTTTCTTTCGCCGTTTGACTTTTGTTGCTTCGTTTGATTTGATTCTTTTTGCAAACCGGAGTTCTTAATTTGAACTTTCTGGTTAGATCTCTTATTCGAGTTTTACCCGTGCATTAGATGAGTACTTATTGTATGCTTGTTTGTTTGTCTACGATAGAATACCCGGAGTGCGCCGCCTGTTACTTCGAATCTCTAGGTTTCGCGGATCATCAACAAGGCAAGTAACACTTTGATCATACCTTTTCTACTACCCAGTTTTATTGCATTAGATCAATCCTCACACATTGCATGATTAGGACCTAATTAAATTGTGGGATGGGAAGTGGTTGAGGTTGTACCTATTACCTGTTTTATTATCAAACCTTTGGGAGTTACTTCTACGTTTGCCATTACGCTATGCTATGCTAGTAGACGTGGATTGGGTGAGTGATATCCATGACAGATGTGAGTTTGTTAATTAATGGTTTAACTAAGGTGGCTACTTAAACACACATCTGGGTGGATTGAGGCACCTGGGTATTCCAGGATTGCCTGTTTCTTTTGGACCGCAACCCAGGCTCAAAGGGATCATGAGATTATTCATACTAGAAACTTCCGTGTGCAGCCACAAGCCATTATGGGTTCTGGCATAGTTGATTAAGTCGTGCGAACTCTTACAGGGTAGACTAGCAGATGTAGGGGAAAGTAGGTGTAACGGTCTACCCATCGTAAGGTGCTAGCGCTTCTGAAAGACTATGTCTCGGTCATCCGTCTTCTCAAACACCATGTAGTGCGAGAAACCAAACGGAGGCGATCGAGTCTTGTGGGGAAAAGTGCGCAAACCTCTGCAGAGTGTAATAAACTAATCATGGTTAGCCGTGTCCCCGGTTATGGACATCTTGAGTATCTAGTACCTGGATTATCATGTGAATCTCAACATGTTACTCTAAATTAATTTTGTTGGGTTTGGTAATGATGATGTTTAATTGGGATTGAGGATGGTGTCAACCATTCTCAATGTTTAACAACTACCATGATAGTTAAATAAATTTATTCCTTTGTAGTAGGAAAAAAATTGGCTTTACGCAAAACTGTAACCATAGAGCTTTCCACCAGCCAAATATGCATATAGTATAGCTGTTTCATTCCATTACTCTCTATGTGTTACCTTGCCAGCATATTCCATGTGCTGACCCATTTCGGGCTGCAACGTTAATGTTGCAAACTTTTCAAACGACGATTAAGGAGTTTTAGATCGTGGTTCTATACTCAGTGATGCCGTTGGAGTTGATGGACTCACTTATCTTCCAAGGCTTCCGCTGTTATCGTTATTAGATGGCCTTAAGCCATATTTATTGTAATAAGTTCTCTATTGAGACACTCAATGTAATAAGTGTGTGATTGCTACTCTGTTATAAGTCCTCCGAGTACTATGTGGTGTCAGCATTACTGATCCAGGGATGACACCGGAGCACAGAGATCAGACTGTTTGAGGTCTGGTCGCTACAGAGATGGTATCAGAGCACACGCTGACTGTAGGACACGACCACTAAGCTAAAGACCTAGATCACTATTCACTCTCTTCTCTTCTGACCTCTCATCTTTTCTACTCTTTAGGCTGGCGGATGCAAGGAACAAGTTCACGCAACCAGATGAAGATACACCCTTTGGACGTCACCTGAAGGAAGTCAGTAGATACTTGAACATAGGAGTACCAAGCTTCACCGGAACCTACAATGCCACTTTACCTGAGGAAGAGCGCTGGATGGTTCAAGTTCAAGTTCCAAGAAGGACGTTCATGCCAGTCACTAAGCCCATAGAGTTTTCTTTTGATGCACCAACTTGGAGTCTAGGAAAAAGCATGGCAGCTCACATCGCCATGGGACGCATTGGATAAGTCTACCGCAATGATCTCAAGGATACTATCTACCAGATTTGTGGGCGCCGAAATGAGCACTGGGAGATGATTAGCACCAGGAAAGATAGATCAAATTGCAGCTTTTATCCAGGAATTAAGCCAGCACATTCGACGTTAGGAGAACTAGATGTGCTCCGACATGATAGACCTGAAGAAGGCAAGGACAAGAATCAAGGAACTGGAGGAAGAACTCAAGGCTACACGTGAAGATTATGAAGAGGAAATTGAAGTACTAGTGGATAAGAATGCCGACCTAACAATGAAGCTAGCAATATTTATGGGAGACCCTACACCAGTAGATGAAGACGAAGAACCCAAGGAGATTTGCCCGGAAGACTACATCATCATCGACGACACCGACTCGGACCCAGATGATAGCGATGATGACTATGTTGATGAAGCAGGAGCAGATATCATGGATTCTGCAACCGAAGGATATTTCTAGTAGACCACCTTATCAGTAGTAGTAGTCCACCATGTAAATATAGTAGTCCGAGCACTTTTGCGATAGTTAGATCGATTGTATGCCCATGTTTGATTGAATGAAGTGAATTGTTTGCTTTGCCTCATGTGCATATGGGTAGTGTTTTCTCTTTAGACCCCCTCTATTCTTACATCCCATCTTTTCTAAACCCTCAGATGCCTCCGAGACGTGACCTCGGATTTACCTTTCCACCGGAGCTCACCCAGTTGATCCAGCAGCAGAACACATTGATGCAGTTGCTAGTCCAGAATTAGAATTAGGGGAACAACAACAACAACCCACCACCACCACCACCTGTTGATCACTTAGCCCGTTTTCTTAGGCTGAATCCGCCGGTGTTTTCCAGTAGCACCGAGCCGATAGTAGCAGATGATTGGCTCCGCAAGACAGCTAGAGAGTTGACAACAGCAGGATGCACAGATGCGGAGAAGGTGAAGTTTGCCGCACATCAGCTTGAAGGACCCGCAGCATCATGGTGGGAGAATTTCACAACCACTTTCCCTGTCGACACTGTCACATGGGACCAGTTTCAACAGGCTTTTCGTACTGCCCATGTTTCAGCAGGAGCTATGGCCATGAAGAAGCGTGAGTTTCGCAACTTACGCCAAGGAGGACGGACAGTTGGCCAGTATGTGGATGACTTTAGTAAGCTAGCACGTTATGCCCCAGATGACGTTGCTACGGATGCAGCTAAGCAGGAGAAGTTTCTGGAAGGACTGAATGATGAGTTGAGCATGCAGTTGATAGTAGCAACCTTCAACAACTACCAGGAGTTGGTAGATCATGCTCTTATGATTGAAGGCAAGCAGCAGCAAATTGAGAATCGCAAGAGGAAGTATGGACAAGGAAAGTACAATTCAGGAGCTCAGCAGAAGCCACGTTTTACCCCTAGATCGGGAGGACATTTTCAGCATACCCATGGAGGAGGTAGCTCGCATAGTCACAATGGCACCAAGAATGGTAATGGGAATGGAGGAAGCAATGGCCAGAATCGCACCAACCCATCAACCCCAGCCAAGAAGGACCTGAGCCAAGTCACTTGCTTTAAGTGTCAGAAGACCGGACATTATGCCAATGAATGTCCTGAAGGCCAGAATGGCAATGGAAGCTCTGGGAAGAAGCCGAAACCTTTCAACAGGGGACAGGTGAACCACGTTAACGTGGAGGAGGTTGAAGAGCAGCCGGATGCCGTAATCGGTAAGTTTTTGGTTAAGTCATTTACTGCACTCGTTCTTTTTGATACTGGTGCATCGCATTCATACATATCAAGGGGATTTGTGGATAAGTATAACTTGCCCACTAAGGTTCTTAGAACACCTATGCTAGTAAGCTCACCAGGAGCGGAGTATATGGCCAGTCAAGGATGTTTTCAAGTGCCATTGAGTATAGGTAGGCATGTGTTTCCCTCGGATTTAATCATTTTGGAATCACAAGGATTGGATGTAATTTTGGGTATGGATTGGCTGTCGATGTACAGAGGAAACATCGATTGCGCCAGTAAGACAATTTTGCTTACTACCCCAGAATGGAGAAGGATCAAGTATGTATCCCGACATGCGCCAAAAGGGACTCAAGTAAATTTCTTAACAGGAGTTGTGCAGGAGGAAGTACCAGTGGTAAGGGATTTCCCTGAAGTATTTCCAGAAGAGTTGCCAGGCATGCCACCAGATAGAGATATTGAGTTTTTGATTGAACTATTGCCAGGCACAGGGCCAATATCAAAGAGACCATACATGATGCCTGCAAAGGATTTGGTGGAAATTAAGAAGCAGATTAAGGAGTTACTGGATAAGGGGTATATTCGCCCAAGTTCTTCGCCTTGGGGATCGCCAGTACTTCTAGTGGAGAAGAAGGATGGATCGTTAAGGATGGTTGTTGATTATCGAGGATTGAATGAAGTAACGATTAAGAACAAGTACCCACTACCAATGATCAATGATCTGTTTGATCGATTGCAAGGAGCTAAGGTATTTTCCAAGATCGATCTGCGATCAGGATACCACCAGTTGAAGATTCGAGAACAGGATATTCCTAAGACAGCTTTTACCACCAGGTATGGGTTGTACGAGTATACCGTTATGTCATTTGGCCTGACTAACGCACCTGCATACTTTATGAACATGATGAACAAAGTGTTTATGGAGTTCTTGGATAAGTTTGTCGTGGTGTTCATTGATGATATCCTGGTTTACTCGAAAAATGAAGAGGAGCATAAGGAACATTTGTGAATCGTACTTGAGAAGCTCAGAGAACATCAGTTGTATGCCAAGTTCAGCAAATGTGAGTTTTGGTTGAAGGAAGTATGATTCCTCGGACACGTTATATCCGGAGAAGGAATAACAGTTGATCCCACTAAAGTTGATACCGTGACCAAGTGGGAAGCACCGACCACAGTTGGAGAGATACGGAGTTTCCTTGGACTCGCAGGATACTACCAGAGATTCATTGAGAACTTCTCCAAGATTGCAAAGCCTATGACAGAGTTATTGAAGAAGGATGCCAAGTTCAAATGGACTGAGGAATGTGAGGCTAGTTTCCAGGAGTTGAAGAAACGCTTGGTTACTTCACCAGTGTTGACTTTGCCAGACCAGACCAAAGATTATGAGGTGTACTGCGACGCTTCATGTCGAGGACTTGGAGAAGTGCTTATGCAGGAAGGGAGAGTTGTTTCATATGCCTCAAGACAACTGAAACCTCATGAGTTGAATTATGCTATGCATGATTTGGAATTAGCAACCGTAGTGCATGCATTGAAGACTTGGAGACATTTTCTGATTGGAAACCATTGTGAGGTGTACACGGATCATAAGAGTTTGAAATACATTTTCACACAGAAGGAGTTAAACCTCAGACAAAGGAGATGGTTGGAGCTCATCAAGGATTATGATATGAGATTGCATTACCATCTCGGAAAGGCTAATGTAGTAGTTGATGCATTAAGCCGTAAGAGCCATGTCAATACATTAATGACGGGAGAAATACCAAGGGAGTTATCCGAAAATCTTCGAGAGTTATGTTTGGAAATAGTTCTGAGAGGCTATGTAGCAGCATTGGAGATTCAGTCAACTTTAATGGATAGAATCAGAGAAGCTCAGAAGACTGACAAGGAGATTGCCTCTATAAAGGAGAAAATAAGCGAAGGAAAGGCTAAAGGATTTCGTGAGGATGAGCACGACACCCTATGGTTTGAAGACCGTGTTTATGTGCCCAATGACCTGGAGATTAGGAAGCTAATTCTGCGAGAGGCACATGATTCACCATATTCGATTCATCCAGGAAATACCAAGATGTATTTGGATTTGAAGGATATTTTCTGGTGGACCGGAATGAAGAAGGATATTGCGGAGTATGTAGCAGTTTGTGATGTATGTCAGAGAGTAAAGGCAGAGCATCAGAAGCCAGCAAGATTGTTACAACCATTGGCGATACCCGAATGGAAGTGTCGGTGTACTAGAATAGGGGTACCCTAGTACCCCGAACTTGTGCACGGGCAGTTGCAGCACCCCGCGGCAAGGCTTGCCGGGTTAACACCAAGATCCTCCGTGGTTCCCTTGGAGCCATTCAAGAACAAAGTATTTAAGCTCAGGAGACAAGGCCCCGGCAAGAGGAGCTTGCCGGGAAGGCCAACCGAGGCACTCCAAGGAACTTGCCGCGACGCGCCACGTGCTCCGGCAAGGCAACAAGGCCCCGGCAAGAGGAGCTTGCCGGGAAGACCAACCAAGGTACCTCGAGGCCCGGTGAGCGACAAGCCTCCGGACCTGACAAGATAACAGCAGCGGCAAGGCACTTGCCGCGGCAGGCAGCCACTCTGTGCCCATGCTCCAGCGCATCCACCAACGTGTCGCTCTGGGGGCCTCTCCAGGTGCGCGTGGCGGGAGGCTGTGCAGCCAGCGGTGCACAGTGGCATGCGAAGCTGACAAGATCGCCATCGTGGCGAATGGTGGCGCCCCTAACGGTCCTTTTCTGCACTGTTTGGGCGATTCAGACGGGCATTTAATGCCCTTTTCCCCTGCCGTCAGGGTTAGGTAGGGTGCACTGTACAAGTAACTGTACCAACCACCTCACTTTTTACACTTGTACCCTTCTCTGCGTTGCCACCTGTCGGTGACCCCTTTAGCGTATAAAAGGAGGCCCATGCGCAACGTAGAGGGGGTTCGGTTCGACTGGTTCGCGAAGTTTGATCCATTCGTAACCCAGAAAAACACTACACTCTCTCTCTAGAGCAAGAACACAAGATAATCAAACAAGCGGCAGTAGGAGTGTTATCTCTCCGGAGAGCTCCGAAGCTGGGTAAACTGCTCGTGTGCTTCGCCTCGATCTGCTCTTCGTGCGATCTCCGCCCCCCCGCCGAACCGAAAGGGGCCCGGTCCGCCAGCCCCATAGGTGTTCGTGGATCAGTTTCCCCCGACATCTTTGGCGCGCCAGGTAGGGGGGCGTCGAGATTGTGTGAACCTGATCCGGCGTTTACACGAGCTAGATCTTCATTCCCTTCATCAACATGCCACCGAAGAAGAAGACTTTGGCGGCAGCCGCTCCGTCCACGTCACTTCCGCCACTATTGGAGCAAACAGGTGGTGGAATGGACGCCGGCGGAAGAATGGACGTCGACGAGGAAGCTCATGATGCTGCCAGGTCCAAGAACAAGGCTGCACAAACCTCGACGACTGTACATGTTCCACGCCACTCTCAGGAGGCGCAAGACCAACAGCGTCATGGCACTTGCAGTGCCATACGCATGATAGGCCAAGACCAAGCTGGTGGATCTCGGGGCGCTCAAGACCAGCATGCACGCCAGCGTGCTGGCACAAGCAGGGCACGGTCGCCTGGACGGGATACTGCTCCTTCTAACATAGTTAGAAGTCCGAGCACGTCCCGCTCCTCGCGCCGTCCGCCACTGCCACCCACCACTCCAGCAGAAGCTTTGGCGCGAGCCCAACTTCTCCTAGATTACCCTCCGACGTCGGACAAGATCGACGAATGGAGGGCCACCATTCAGAGTCTCATCGGCTACGCCAACGGTGACACTCCACGGCGGCCGAGCGCGTCGCCGCCGCGGCAGGGTTGCCGGGCGCGAGCCGGTGGCGACGAAATGGGTGGAGGTGCAACTACCATGCAATCACCACCCCGAAGGCCAAGATCGCCGAATCGCCGGATCCACCTCGACAGCGACTCCACCGCATCTTCGGATCCGTGAGCTCGTCGCGATCAGCGCCAAGTTCTTCATGATCGACAACAAGAAGACGCTCGAACTCGCATCGAGCGCCGAAGAGAAGCGCGACGTCAATCCGACAAGCGCGCTGGGCCCTCTGTTGACATGCATGCGCCAGGGGAACCAGGCGATCTGCCGTACGTGGTAGGTTGCCCTGCGTTCACTCGTGAGCTGCGGCAAGTCCAGCGGCCCAGCACGAAGAACTTAAAGCCAGACGTACTGGAGAAGTACGACGGCAAGACGCATCCGTCGGAGTTCCTCAGCATTTACACCATTGTGGTGCAGGCTACTGGGGGACGGGATGACAAGATCCTTGCCAACTACTTCCCGCTGGTACTCAAGCCCAACGTCAGGTCCTGGCTCATGCACTTGCCGGACAACTCCATATCCTCTTGGGCTGATCTGTGCCATCAGTTTGTCGGCGCCTTCACTGGCGGACACAAGCCTCATGGCCAGGAGAGTGATCTTCATCTGCTCGCCCAGAAGGAAGGAGAGCCCCTGCGCAAGTACATTCAGAGATTCAGCAGTGTGCAACACAACATCCCAGACGTCCACCCTGCCGCGGTGATCAGCGCGTTCCATCAGAACGTGCGAAACCGCAGGATGCGGGAGGAAATGGCGATGTGCAAGATCAGGGATGTCAGTGAGTTATATGCACTGGCCGACAAGTGTGCACGTGCTGAGGAAGGAAGGAGACTCCCCGGAGAGAATGTAGGAGCGGGAGGATCTGACAATGAAGATACTGCCCTGGCAAGGAAAAACCGGCGGTGGAACAACAGAAGGAGGAAAGGCAAAGAGGTGCTAGTTGTTGAGCAGTCCGGCAACGGTGGTGGCGCTAAGGAAGCCAAAGCTGGTGACTCCGGCAAGGAGGTTGCCGCGGAGGTGGCGGTCGCCGAGAAGAAGGATGGCACCAACAAGCAGTATTGCAAGATCCACCGCACCAAGGGCCATGATCTCCAGAACTGTAAGAAAGTCGAGCAGCTTGTTGAGCAACAGAAAGCTGAATACGAGCGGCGCGACAAGGAGAAGGCCCAGGAAGGTGCTGGGGGATCCGACAAGAAACGTCCTGGCCGAGGAGGACGCCACGGCAAGGCCAAGCAGCGGCAAGGAGACAGACCTCCTCGCGGCCGCGACAAGGATGAAGATGACGACAACGATGAAGACATGGATGATGAGGAGACTGATGAGCAGGAGTTCCAGAAAGCCACAGAGGTCCTGTGCGTTGACGGTGGTGCTTCTTTGCACACCTTGCACCGCCAGCTCAAGCAGTGGGTGCGGGAAGTTAATGCAGCAGAACCACCCGTCGAGTCATGCAAGCCTCTGAAATGGTCCAGCACGCCTATCATCTTTGATATTGAGGACCACCCTGATCGCATAACTGCGGTCGGGTGCTTGCCGATGTTGGTTTCACCAACAATCCGCAACCTCAAGGTCACTAAGATGCTAGTTGACGGCGGGGCCGACTTGAACCTGATCTCCTCCGCGGTGCTCCAGAAACTCCAGATCCCTGACAGCGAGCTCAAAGAGACCGGTACATTTCAAGGAATCAACCCGGGAAGAAGCAAGCCGAAGGGAAAGATCACGTTGCCGGTAACATTTGGCAGCGAGCTGAACTTCAGGACTGAGAGGGTCACATTTGATGTTGCTGACTTTCCATTACCTTACAATGGAATCCTTGGCCGTCCGGCACTCGCCAAGTTCATGGCAGCCTCTCACTATGCGTACAACGTACTGAAAATGCCAGGCCCGATAAGTGTCATCTCTGTCCCTGGCGACAAGAAGGATGCTCTTATCTGTGCCGACAAGATCTACCGGGAAGCGGCAGCCATAGCAGAACGCAAGACACTTGCCGCTGAAGCTCCCGGGGGGAAGAAGAAGACCAAGTCCGGCAAGAGTTCTGATGCCCACTCCGGCAAGCGCACCTCTTCGGAGTGCTGCGCTACCGTCGAGGACGCACCATCGAGCTCCACCGGGAAGTGTAAGAAGGCAATGACAGCTCCACCTGAGACCAAGAAGGTGTCCGCCAAGGAGGACGGCGCTGGTGGTACCTTCACCATCAGCGCGCGCGCTCGTTGCTTTCCTGCGGGCGAATGTCGACGTGTTTGCGTGGCAACCGTCTGATATCCCCGGTGTTCCCAGGAAAGTAATTGAGCACCACCTTGCCGTCTGTCCTCATGCGCGGCCCGTCAAGCAAAAAGTCAGGAAACAGGCAGTGGAGCGCCAAGAATTCATCGCAGAAGAAATCAAGAAGTTGGAAGCAGCAGGCCTTGTCAGAGGAGTGCTCCATCCCACATGATTGGCCAATCCTGTTGTCGTGCGCAAGGCTAACGGGAGATGGAGGCTTTGTATTGACTTCATTGATGTTAATAAAGCTTGTCCCAAAGACCCATTTCCCTTGCCGCGCATTGACCAGATTGTTGACTCCACAGCCGGATGTGATTTGCTTTCATTTCTTGATGCATACTTAGGATACCATCAGATCTTCATGGCAGAAGAGGATGAAGAGAAAACCGCATTTATCACCCCGTGTGGCACGTACTGCTTCATATGGATGCCTTTCGGTTTGAAGAATGCTGGTTCAACATTCGCAAGGGTAGTCCACCACGCTTTTGAGCCGCAGATGCACAGAAATGTGGAAGCCTACATGGATGACATAGTGGTCAAAAGCAAGAACAGGGCGACCCTGATTCAAGATTTAGATGAGACATTTGCAAATCTGCGCAGGATCAACCTCAAGCTTAACCCCGAGAAGTGCGTGTTTGGAGTCCCATCTGGCAAGCTTCTCGGGTTCTTCGTGTCTCAGCGGGGAATTGAAGCCAATCCCGACAAGATCAAGGCCATTGAGCAGATCGAAGCACCAAAGCGCGTCAAGGATGTATGAAGGCTTGCCGGTTGCGTGGCTGCTCTCAGCAGGTTTATCTCTAGATCTGCTGAGCGCGCCCTGCCATTTTTCAAAATTTTGAAAAAGGCAGGTCCAATGAAATAGACTCCGGAGGCGGAGGCTGCGCTGCAGGACTTGAAGAGATACCTGTCCTCCACTCCAATACTTGTCGCACCTAAGCCGCAAGAGAAGTTGCTGCTGTATATAGCAGCAACCAATCAAGTGGTTAGTGCCGCGTTAGTGGCGGAGAGGGAGGCAGATGATGAGCCAGAAACCACGGCAGATGCATCCAGCGACAAGCAGGGGGCTTCGCCGACAAGCTCTGGTCCCGACAGAGATGGATCTGCGCAGGAGCATGATAAGATGCAGAAGAGAATGGTGCAGCGTCCAGTTTACTTTGTCAGTTCCCTTCTACAGGGGGCTAGATCAAGGTACTCTGGTGTGCAGAAGTTGCTTTTCGGCCTCCTCATGGCCTCGAGAAAGCTGAGCCATTACTTCCAAGCACATGAGATCACAGTCGTCACTCGCTTTCCGCTGAAGAGGATACTGCAAAATCCAAAAGCGACAGGCAGGATTGTCGAGTGGGCACTGGAACTGTCAAGCTTTGGCCTCAAGTTTGAGAGCACTTCAACTATCCAAAGCAGGGCATTGGCAGAGTTCATAGCAGAATGGACGCCAACACCAGATGAAGAAATTCCAGAGACGAGCATCCCCGTCAAAGAGGCAAGCAAAGAGTGGCTGATGTACTTTGATGGTGCCTTCTCGCTGCAAGGCGCCAGTGCGGGCGTGCTGCTTGTCGCGCCCACCGGAGAGCACCTCAAGTACGTAGTCCAGATGCACTTTCCCAAGGAGCAAGCAACCAACAATACTGCAGAGTATGAAGGATTGCTTGCCGGTCTCAGAATTGCAGCAGACCTTGGGATCAAGAAGCTCATTGTCAGGGGTGACTCATAGCTTGTCGTCCGCCAAGTGAACAAGAACTACCAGAGTCCATTGATGGAAGCATATGTTGATGAAGTGAGGAAGCTAGAAGAGCACTTTGACGGCCTACAGATGGAGCATATCCCAAGAGCTCAGAATGACATTGCTGATGGCCTGTCAAAGTGCGCCGCACTAAAGTTACCTGTGGAACCAGGGATCTTTGTGCTCAAGTTGACTCAACCATCCGTAACACCATCAACTGGACAAAGCAAGAAGAGGAAGTTGATTTCTGGTGACTACTTTCCGGCAGAGCTCCCCGAAGCCGCCGCCAAGAAAGTCCCCAAGATCAACACCAAGGTTGCTGAGGGGCAGTCTGCTCCGGCAAGCCTTATGGTTTGTTCCGTTGAAGCAGACGCTCCCGACAAGTTTTGCTCCGGCAAGCTTGCCGGGGAACATCAAGCTCCGGCAGGGCCACAAGTCCTTGCCGTGGAAGCGGATGTTCCCGCAGCAGCAGATGTGCCTTTAGTCCTTGTTGTCGAGCCACAAGCTCCAGCATGGGCACAGCAGATTGTCCATTTCCTTCAGACAGGAGAACTTCCCGAAGAGCAAGAAGAAGCGGAAAAAGTAGCCCGGCAGTCAAGTATGTACCAGTTTGTCGATAGCATACTGTACAGAAGAAGACTCAACGGTGTGAAATTGAAGTGTATTTGCCGGGAAGATGGACAAAAGCTATTGGCAGAGATACATGGAGGCATATGTGGCCACCACATTGGCGCAAGAGCACTTGCCGGCAAGGTTTCTTTTGGCCGACAGCCCTCCAGGATGCAACTGCACAAGTAACCAAGTGTGAAGCATGCCAGTTCCACTCCAAACAGATACACCAGCAAGCTCAAGCTCTCCAGACGACCCCTTTATCCTGGCCATTTTCGGTCTGGGGGCTCGATATCCTCGGCCCTTTCCCCCGAGCTGTCGGGGGCTTTGAGTACTTGTACATCGCAATCGACAAGTTCACAAAGTGGTCGGAAGTGCAGCCAGTGAGGAAGGTGACAACACAGCCAGTAGTCAAGTTCTTCAGATCAATTGTTTGCCGTTTCGGGATCCCTAACAGGATCATCACCGACAACGGCACACAATTCACGAGCCGCACCTTCATGCAGTACGTCCAAGACCTTGGCGCCAAGGTCTGCTTCGCTTCTGTTGCTCATCCAAGAAGCAACGGTCAAGCAGAGAGGGCAAATGCTGAAGTGCTGCGCGGGCTCAAGACCAGAACTTTCGACAGGCTGCGCAAGTGCGGAAGAAACTGGATCGAGGAGCTGCCGGTGGTTCTTTGGTCGATCAGAACGACGCCAAATCGAGCCACTGGCCAGACGCCTTTCGCTCTAGTCTATGGAGCATAGGCAATTCTCCCCACGGAACTCGTATACGGATCGCCTCGAGTGCTCGCTTATGATGAGCTTGAGCAAGAACAGCTGTGACAAGACGACGCGCTGCTCCTTCAGGAAGATCGTCTTCAGGCTGCTGTACGAGCTGCTCGATACCAGCAAGCTTTGCGCCGCTACCATAGCCGCAAAGTTAAAGCCAGAAGCTTCGAGGAAGGCGACCTTGTTCTTTGGCGCGTTCAGTCCGCCAAGAATTCCAACAAGTTGACGCCAAAGTGGGAAGGCCCTTATCGGGTGAAACGAGTCACAAGGCCCGGCGCTGTCCGCCTTGAGACCGAAGATGGCATTCCGGTGAGCAACTCCTGGAACATAGAACATCTTCGTAAGTTTTTCCCGTAGGGCGCGGTTGCCGGAACCCGTTCCGGCAACCACCTTTTGTACAAGTCTTGCCGTTGTTGCATATAATCCTTTGTACAAAGCCGGGCGCAGATCCCATGCATAAATAGAACCCCATGTGCTCCGCACAACTTGTCCATTTCATGCATTAGTTCGTTTCTTGCATGCGTTATCTGACACTTTGTGCAGCACCTACATCCGGTAAGCAATAACGAGCCGAAGGGCTCCATATCATTATTTTCTCTTCTTTCTTCTTTTTCAACAAAGGAAAAGAAGGTTCCCTCGCACACAAGTTTGCCGGGGGGGGGGGGGAAGGGAGAAGATTGTGGTATGTACCAGGCGTCGTTCAAGCAAAGTTTTGCCTTGCCGGGAAGCAAACGACAGAAAAGCTAAGTTGCCAAAGTTTGAGCAATCAATTTTTAAAATTTTTTGAGTTATCTTCCTCGAACGACCCTGCTTTGTATGGAAAACCTGTGCGCGGAGGAACCAACTCGTGGCTAGTTGCGCCCTTACTTTGTTTCGAGTCCGCTCAACAACTTAAGTGTGCTGCATCTAGTCGCGACAAGGTTTCTTGTCGGAAGCAGCGCTGCCAGCAGGCTGCTGACGTTCCGCACTCAGCGCTCGCGGCTCGGGCGCCTGCGCCGACAAGTTCCCTAGAAGTGTAGGGTAAAAACATACAAAGGAAAGAATCTAGTAGAGGAAATAACATAGCAATTGATAACAGAAATAAAGTTATATTACAAGATAACTTGTCGCAGCTCTAACAGACTATTTTCATAACATGATTAGCAGCGACAAGGGAAAAGAGAAAACGGGCGGCCTAGTCTACGCGATCGCCCTCAACCCTCTTGATCTCGCTCACCTTGTCCACAATGGGTGCGACAAGGGCCTTGAGCGCATCCAGATCGGCGTCAGGCGGCAAGGACCTGAGGACGTTGGTAAGGTTGAGGCCTGGGTTGCAGAAGGCCACCTTCATCAGCACCTTCTGGAGAGCCCCCGCGCAAATCCTGCGCGACTCGTCGGCCAGCTGCTTTGGGATCCTCTCCCGGAGCCGCTGGAGTGCCATCGCCATGCCCTTGAAGAACAGGCTGAGCTTGGCGCTGGGTTGGAGATTCTCGTCGGAGGGATACCCAAAGTCCTCCATCCCCAGCTGCGCCAGCTCCTCGTCGATGACTGCGGCAATATTCACCAGACCCTCGGTCCAGTGCTCCACAGTATCTCTGAACAAGTTCTGGGTAACTGCGATGCTCTCCAGCAGCGCCTTGTCAGCTTTGACCTTCTCCGACAAGGTCTTCTCCCGCTCCTTGGCGGCCTCCAGCGTCTACATCAGCGTGGCCAGCTTCAACTCCAGGACCGCATTGGAATCCTTGGCGGCGCTGAGCTCCTTGCCTCTCTCAGCGAGAAGACCTTGCAGCTCACCGTGGGCGGCAGCATCCTTCTCACGCTCACGCTTGAGCGCGGCAAGCTCCTCGCCGCTCTTCCCGATGTTGGCCTCTAGCTGCGCCACCTTCTCCTCCAGCTCTTTCTTGGCAGCCTCTGCGATTACGGCAGTGTCCTTTGCCTCCTTGAGCGCCCCGCCAAGTGCTTGCTCGCGCTCGGCGAGCTCCTCCTCGTAGCTGTCGAGGTTGGCCTTCCGCTGCACCAATTCGCCTTCTCGCGCGGACTGCTTCTCGGCGGCCAGCCTTTGTTCCTCCTCAGCTTCAGCCTTCTCGAGAAGGAAGGCCGTGCGCTCCTCGTCGAGTCGCTCCCGCTCCTGTGCCAGGGACCAGAGAGATTCTTGATTATGGCCCTGGAGCTCCTCCGCGCGCTTCTCCATGTGAACTCCCGCCTTCGCGACAAGCGCTTCCCGGGAAGCCAGCTTGGCTTGCCGTGCGCGGTAGAGTGACAGCAGCTTCCGCAGCAGCTGCTCCTCCTCAGGCTCGCCACTGCTGCTGCTGGGCGCGTCAACCAACGACAGTCCAGCAGAGGCGAGCACCTCCTCATCGAAAGTTTCCCCCTCGACTGGCGCCCTAGAGCTCGACGCCCAGGGTAGCTTGATGAAGATATCGTCACCGGCCTTCAAGTAGGCGCCGGGCTGGGGCTCCTCGGAGCCCAGCTCCGCAGAAGTGGCAGAGGGATCGGCGGTCGGCGCAGCGCCTGGCGCTCCTGCGGCCTCAGGGTCGTCAGTGCGATCGCCCGACCCCTCCCCGGCTTCTGCGGCGGCAGCCTTGGCGGCCTCCTCGCCGGCGGTCTCATCAGCACTAGCCCCTTCCTCGCCGGCGCCCTCTGTCTCCATTGGCTCAGCAGCAGATGGGTCTGAAGAACGAAGAAGGGAGAAAAATCAATCAAAAATCCAAGAGAAGAAAATCAGAAGAAGAAGAACCCAAGGGAAAGTTTTTGGGCAAGTGAATTACCTATGCCAAGATCTGCAGTTGCGGTCTCGGCCACTGCAGAATCGACGGTGCTGCCCCTTGCCGGAGAGTTCTCCCTTGCCGGAGAGCGCTCCCTTACCGGGAACTCCTCCCTTAGCGGCGTAGTCGAAGCAGATGGCACTTCGGGACCAGCTTCCGGGCACTCCTGATATGGCTGCTCTGCTCCTACACAAATCAACAAGCAAGATATCAACAAAGGAAAAAGCACTCATGCGCGCCTGACAGCAGAAAGCTAACTATGAACTTACGCTGGGGGCTACGCTGGGGGCTGTTTTGAGGAGTGGTTGCCGGGTCCGTCAAGGTGGTCTCGGACCCACCCCCTGCTGACACGGTGGGGTCATCTTCAATGACAATCACCGCGGCCTTGGCCCTCTTCGCCGCTCTCTGGGCCAGCGTCCTTAAAAGAAAGGAGTCCAGATTGAAGCAAGTCAGATACAAGATAAAAACAGCAAGATTGAAGAACTACAAGAGCACCAAGGAAACTTACTCTTCTTCCTCCTCGTCGGAGCTGAGCGCGGAAAGATCAAAGTCCGGCTCCCTTCCGGTGCGGCGAGGCGGAGGAGTAGGATCCCTTGCCCGCTTGGCGGGGGCGGTGGCGGTGGCCCGGGAAGATCCAGCTCCAGTTGCCGCTGCTGCGTGGGGCGCTCCCGCGGCAACATTGCTTGCCGCGGTAGAGCGTGTCGCACGGCTTGGCGGCTGTTGACCCGGCTGCCGCCCCGCTACGTCCGCGGCCCTGCGAAGACGCCTTCTTGGCGGGGCCGGGGGCTCCGCCTGCGGCAAGCCTTCTGAAGGCTCGGGCTCTTCCTCGCCGGCCTCGCTCGGCTTACCTTCAGAACCGGCAGGCTCTTCCTCGCCAACGAACTCCGCGCGCTCGGCGAGGTTTGCCGCCTCTGCAGCCTCTGCCTCCTCCACAGTGAACTCGAACGCGCCCGCGGCAGTTGCGGCCGCAACCTCTTCCGCCCTAGTGGCGATGCGCTGCAGCTCCTCGTCGGTGGTGTCACGGGTGAGGCTCTTCTGCTCGTCAACATGGACCGGCACTTCTTCCAAGTTGTCGAAGAACGCTTGCACGACGTCATCCGCAGGCTCTTGCCAAGTTGGAACGATTCCGTGTGAATCACACAACGGCATCATGGCGCGGATCCAGTCAAGCGAAGAATTGTTGCACAATGGAACGACGCCCCTCGGCAGCGTGAATGGGTGCTGGGGGTCGCGTTTGAACAACTCCAGGAGCATTGCATCTAGCTCCAAGACGGTGAAGTTGTAGTTGAGGCCCGGCCGCAGCCTCATGATGTCCGCCGAGTTCTTGAATTCCCAGGCGGGCCTCCCCCTCTCCTGCAGGGGGCGATGCGGCGGCGGAGGAAATCTGCGCCTACAGCGCCTACACTGAGCCCGGCAAGCCCGAGGCGAAGGATCCTAGTAATGGCGATTTCAGCCTCTCGTCTTCCGGGGCCACGTTGCTCCAGTCATTGCCGCGCACTATTGGAGCTTGGCGCACGGTGGTGAAGGGCTGCGAATTTTCCTCGACGATCCAGCACCACTCCGCTCTCCACTCCTCCCACTTGCTGCGGAGCTCACCCTCCAAGTACGCCTCCTTCTTTCCGACTCTCGAGATCCAGGCGATCCCTCCGGCAAGCGGCTCTCCTCTCTCTACCCGAGGTATGAAGAAGTGGCGGAAAAGGGCAACATTGGGGTGGACTCCGACAAAGTTTTCGCACAAATGTGCGAAAACTGCCATGGTCAGAACGGCGTTGGGGGTGAAGTCAAGGAGGCGGAAGCCGTAGGTGTTCATGATATCGCAGAAGAACTCCGAGAAGGGCGGGCAGAGCCCGCAATAGAAGAATAACGCGAAGAATGGGTACCCGTTTGGAACCAGTTCCGAAGCAGCGTCCGGGAGTACCCTCGTACGCGGATGCGCCCGCGTCTCCGTCGCCCAAAAGAGGTAGAAGTACTCCCTCAGCTCCTTCACGCCGAGCTGGGGGGAGAAGATCGCCCGCTCCTTCCGCAGCGCCGCGAGCCGCTGCGCCTCGGCCGACTTCACGCCCTTTCCCTTGTCGGCTTTCGGAGCCATGGCGGAGGTGGTGGGGGAGGTCGACGGCGTTGGTGATGCTGGTGGCAATGGGGGGCGGAGCGCTGCTCTCTCGGCTTCGAGAAGAAGGGGGGGGGGCGGCGGAGGTTCGTGAAGATGGAGTAGTAGCAACTAGCGAGGGGGAATGAACTGCCCCTGTTTCCTCTGCTTATAAAGAGGGACGGGGCGGATGTTTCGCCCTTCCGAATAAAGAACCACCCACGATCTCTCCCACGATGCCGCATTCAACGCGTGCCGTTAGGGGAGAGCGCGGTGGATATGGAGCGAGATTCGGCGTGGCCCAGTCCACATGTGCCCGTGCCCTGTCTTGGGCATGGCCCAACAGCGCTCGGCATCGTGTCTGGCCCAGCCCCGGGGGCTCCTGTCGGTGTACTAGAATAGGGGTACCCTAGTAGCCCGAACTTGTGCACGGGCAGTTGTAGCACCCCGCGGCAAGGCTTGCCGGGCTAACACCAAGATCCTCCGTGGTTCCCTTGGAGCCATTCAAGAACAAAGTATTTAAGCTCAGGAGACAAGGCCCCGGCAAGAGGAGCTTGCCGGGAAGGCCAACCGAGGCACTCCAAGGAACTTGCCGCAACGCGCCACGCGCTCCGGCAAGGCAACAAGGCCCCGGCAAGAGGAGCTTGCCGGGAAGACCAACCAAGGTACCTCGAGGCCCGGTGAGCGACAAGCCTCCGGACCCGACAAGATAACAGCAGCGGCAAGGCGCTTGCCGTGGCAGGTGACCAGTCTGTGCCCACGCTCCAGCGCATCCACCAACGTGTCGCTCTGGGGGGCTCTCCAGGCGTGCGTGGCGGGAGGCTGTGCAGCCAGCGGTGCACAGTGGCATGCAAAGCTGACAAGATCGCCATCGTGGCGAACGGTGGCGCCCCTAACGGTCCTTTTCTGCACTGTTTGGGCGATTAAGACGGGAATTTAATGCCCTTGTCCCCTGCCGTCAGGGTTAGGTAGGGTGCACTGTACAAGTAACTGTACCAACCACCTCACTTTTTACACTTGTACCCTTCTTTGCGTTGCCACCTGTCGGTGACCCCTTTAGCGTATAAAAGGAGGCCCATGCGCAACGTAGAGGGGGTTCGGTTCGACTGGTTCGCGAAGTTCGATCCATTCGTAACCCAGAAAAACACTACGCTCTCTCTCTAGAGCAAGAACACAAGATAATCAAACAAGCAGCAGTAGGAGTGTTATCTCTCTGGAGAGCTCCAAAGCTGGGTAAACTGCTTGTGTGCTTCGCCTCGATCTGCTCTTC
>NC_057812.1:491372799-491374609 GCF_018294505.1 Triticum aestivum | reverse complement strand
CGAACCGAAAGGGGCCCGGTCCGCCGGCCCCATAGGTGTTCGTGGATCAGTTTCCCCCGACAGGAAGTGGGATAAGTTAGGCATGGATTTTATCACAGGATTACCCAGGACTCGTTCAGGCTATGGCTCGATTTGGGTTATAGTCGATTGGTTGACGAAAGTAGCTCATTTCATCCCAGTAAAGACCACATACACTAGTGCTAAGTTGTCAAAGATATACATGACCAGGATCTGCATGGAATTCCAAGGAGTATCGTATCAGATAGAGGAACCCAATTTACCTCAAAGTTCTGGAAGCAGTTGCATGAAACTTTGGGTACTAGGCTAGAATTCAGTACAACTTTTCATCCACAGACAGATGGACAGACCGAGAGAGTCAATCAGATTTTGGAGGATATGCTGAGAGCTTGTGCGCTAGATTATGGATCTAGTTGGGACGACAATTTGCCATATGCAAAGTTTTCTTACAACAACAGTTACCAAACCAGTTTAAGGATGGCCCCTTTCGAAGCTTTGTACGGAAGGAGGTGCAGGACACCGTTGTCATGGGACGAAGTTGGAGACCGCCAGTTGTTTGGGCCTGATTTGATTAAAGAATCTGAACAGAAGGTGAAGTTGATTCGCGATAGGCTCAAGATAGCCCAGTCCAGGCAGAAGAGTTATGCAGATTCTAAACACAAGGAGACATTTTATGAAGTCAGAGATAGAGATTATCTTCGAGTATCACCACTTCGGGGAACAAAGCGTTTTTGTGTTAAGGGAAAGTTAGCGCCACGATTTGTAGGACCATATCGAGTTTTGGAGCGTATGGGAGAAGTGGCCTACAAGTTGGAATTGCCCGAAGGATTGTCAGGAGTTCATAATGTGTTCCACGTTTCTCAGTTGAAGAAGTGCCACGCAGAGATGGCTGACATACCCTTGAGAGACACAATGCCATTGGAAGCAATTCAGTTGGATAACGATTTGACCTATGAGGAGAAACCAGTTAAGATTCTCGAGTTCGCCAGTCGAGTCACTCGCAGCAAGGTTATCAAGTTTTGCAAAGTTCAGTGGAGCCACCACATGGAGGATGAAGCCACCTGGGAGCGAGAGGAAGATTTGCTCAAGGACCACCCTCACATATTTCCTAGGCAACCCGAATCTCGAGGGCGAGATTCATCTTAAGGGGGGTAGGTTTGTAACATCCCAAATTTTCAATTTGGAATGTTATACATTAGATCATCATTGCATATCATATTTTATTTTGCCTTTGGTTTGATCCTAGAAATTTCTACGCAACTCAAGGACCCATGGAGAGAGTTGGGAAATTCATTATTTTTATATTTGAGTTTTCTCAAATTTTGAGAATAGGATCATTTGATTTTTATTATTTTATCGTCAATTATTTCTATTACAAAAATATGAGAGAGGGAATAAAATAACTTTTCCAAAATAAAGAAATATTGAGGATTTAATAATAAAATCAAATAAGATTTTATTTCGGAGTTTTTTGTTATTTTATTTGAATTTAGGAAAAATGTGCGTTTTTCAAAATTGCATTTAGGCCCCAAATAAATGTTCACCTTGTGCGGCTTGATTTTAGAAGCCCGGGAAAATTTATTTCGGAATTTTTGGAGTCCGTTTAGTATTTATTTTTATTTTTCTTCTGCACGTTATTATTTAAAAAAAATGAACCGACCTACGGGCCGTGTCCGACTAGGACTCCGGCCCGACTAGCCATTATAAGCCGGCCCACCCCGGGCCGAAAACCCTAGCCCCAGCCCCAGCCCCGATCGAGCCGCGCCGCCGCCGCCGCCTGCTCGCGCCGCCC